>NW_003314361.1:437774-464572 GCF_000143415.4 Selaginella moellendorffii | reverse complement strand
ACGACATCACAATCGACATGTCCATTGGCACAACAGAGACACATTTAGATAGAGATTCACCACCTCCACCACCATCACCTCCACCATCACCACCTCCACCAGCGCCATCGCCACCTCCACCACCTCCATCACCACCTCCACCACCTCCATCGCCACCACCACCACCACCCTTGCCACCACCACTACCACTATTGCCTCTGCCCCCGCCGCCACCGCCACCACCACCATTGCCACCACCACTGCCACTATTGCCTTTGCCCCCGCCACCACCGCCACCACCACCAACGCAAATCCCTGAAGTTGGGCAATCTAGTGGTGTTCACGATAGGGAACCTGAGGAACAACCTAGAGCTGAAAGAGTTGCAGACCTTCCTGACAACGTGGTGGACAAGCGCTTCCAAGAGACTGTTATGCGGACAAGGGAAAAAGCAGTTCACCAAACACTTGAGGCGCTCAAGTGGCCAGGCCCTTGTGACTTGATCAGAGAAATCCCCCTTTGCCGTTTGCAGCAGACGAACCTTGTCCGCACAACATCCAAGTATGTCAACCCGGATATATACAGCTTGTTCAAACAGAATGGCCTTGCAACAAATATCGGTATGTTTCTAGTCTCTTTTTGCAAGCCAGGAACAACGGAGATCATTACTGTCACACCCGAGATTGTGAATAGCTGGGATCCTATTTGGAGGAGGAAGTCCCTAGAATTTGATGACATGCTTATCAGACATCCTGAGACTCGACAGCTTGCGGGGACAATGTTCCAAATTATTGACGGTAACCACCGATATGGAGCTTGGATGAAGTGTATCGACGATCATTTTCGCGATGATCCTGTCTACCATATCAACATTCCAGTCGGCCATGTCTACGCGAGGGGACCTTTGGATGTCAACAGACTTATCTTGGCCTGCCAAAAGATCAATGCGTAAGTTTTATAATTTTACCTCTAACTCCACTTTAACTTGTTTTGTTGTGTTTAAATGTAGGCTTGGGCAGTTCGCTGTTCAAAAACAAAATCTTGTCCATGACATCGAGCAACTTCGATTTTTGGCAGACTTGAGTGAGGATGACATCCGCCAACATTATGGTGATGATCTCGCAACACTTGTTCGGCACTCACGCACTCGAAATGACGGTACAACTTGGTTCAACAACCCAATCAGTTTTATGCTCGCTGTGTGGTGTAAGGTATGTCTTTCCCTTTTATTTTATAAAAGCCTCTTTTAATTATTTTTGTTTTTAGCCTTTGGTGAAGGTCAAGCAGGATGCTTACGAACTTGCATATCCGGAGAAGAGTCGGGAAGAGCTCTCAGCTGAGTTTGTACAAATTGAGCACAAAATTCAGCATGCAAAGTCCTCAAAGTTGAAGAAACTAGTATGCATTGCAGACAATCGCAGGCCGAAGGAGTGGCTAGAGACTATAGCCGAAATTTCTTCTCATGAATGTAAGTTTTTTATCACACTTCATTTTTTTTAATTATGCATATGTTACTTTTGCAGTGAACAAAATTCCAGATGATATGATTTACAATATCGCAAAATCGAAGCTTCCATATAAGCAACAGATAGAGACTCTGGAGTTCCTCAATGTCTGCTTGATGAACAGAGAGAAAGGACTGCCAGAACTATTTGAGAACATGATGAGAAGGGCTGTCTACATCACGCAAACTATAAGTGAAGGTGAGAAGTTCTTGGCACCACACATTGGTGACGATCCAGATGGCACATTCATGTCTTTCGACACCTACATCAACACGTCATTGGAAGGGATCGAAGAGGGGTGGCTGCCAGAGAAGTCTACAAGCACAACAACTTATGATTGCCAACATGGTCAACCTTATTTCATGCGACGTGCAGCTTATAGGTATAATATGATTTCTAAGACTGTTTTTTTAAATATATTGTTTACAGGTATCTTCGATATAGAGGCATGCCATTTGAGGCACCAGTTTGCACTCGACTTGTTGCAAAGGGTGTAAGAGATGGAGGAATGTATCCAACAATGTTTGCGAGAGTTCCAAAGGCACGGAAGATAGAATGCCCTTGGGAGTTGGAGCTCCTAGGGAAGGAGACCTCTACACTAGATTGCGAGGAAATTATCAATGCTAGCAACGATGGCAATGCAAGTGACGATGGAGACGAGGATGAGGAAGCTCCAGATCAAGTTCATGTTCCACCACCAGACAGTCAGGAACAGGCTCCAATTCAACCATCAAACAACCAAGATCCGGATCAGGTTTTACCAGTAAATAACGATGATCAAGTGGTTCACAGAATATCACGTCGACCTCGAGGTAAGCAAAAGTGAATTTTACAAACTAAAGGTGGTAATACATGTTTTTTGCAGCAATGACTGTTGGCAGTAATTTCATTCCAGCTCGACGAGATGCTCGTGAAGAGGAGTTGGAGGAACTCTCATCGACAACACGCCATATGACGGTATCATACTATTTATTACTTTTTTCATTCACTTAGCTCTTTTATAGGTCCGTCCTGTGTCCCCAATAACACAACGAGGCATTGTGGGTATCTTCATTGGCTCTTACAGTAGATTATTGACATCTTTCACGGAAGACGACATCAACATGGATATACGCCGCCAGTCCAACCGTTGGTGCCGAAAGATACAAAGGCCCGTGCTCCCAGTTGCGGACTTCATTCTCTTCGACTTTCCAGATGGTCTTTCAGATATCGATGGGAAAGTTGAGGATTGGAACTTTCTCACACCTGACCACTTGCGCGATGCATTCCTATTGTCTGAAGTACTTATGCTCGAAGCTGGCCATGTCGTCTTCATCCTACCGAATGACCCCAACTGGATGTATGAGCTTATGACGTGTGCAGCAGAAGTTCATTTCAAGTCATTCTCTTCCGGGTGCATTATGGATCCTATTGGCGTTGATACGAGGGGCGTCCAAGGGAAGCCTGAAAAGGTAAGTATGTATTTTATATTTTTATCTAATTTCTAAACATTTTTATTTTCCAGGTTATGATGTGGACCTATCATGCCTTCTGCAGAAACACACATGATGGGTTTCGTGATAGTGAACGTGCAGCACGTGTTTTGCCTGGGTACGACAGTTCCACTAACATCATACCCAACCTTGTGGATGAGCAGATCCGCAACACGTTTCCAGGGTACCGATTCCGAACTCCATCAGCAATGCAAGTCTTGCTTGAGCTCTATTGCCCACCAGATGGTATTGTGATTGATTGCACAGTAGGTAGTGGTTCTATGGTGGAGGCAGCACGTGACTCTGGTAGGTCGGTGTTTGCTATTGAAGAACATCATTTCTTCAAACGCCGGCTCAGAGGATTTCGTGAGTTGCCTTCAACCTCAAGGAGGTAAATTATGTTTATTAAAATTTCAATATATATTTCATTCTATTTTATAGATCACAATCACCTGGAGTTTCTAGAATTGGAGGCTTTGGAAGTCTCCCTGACTATGCAGAAGCCATGGCTCAACATATGCAAGGTGAATCTTCCCCACAATACCACTATAGGAGGAAGTATAAAAGAAATCATTATGTTGATGATGAGGCAGAAGAAAGTTAATTGCATCCTTACATAAAATGGAAAGCTTGTTATATGTTAGATGTCAGTGAAAGTGTCAGATGTCAGTAAAATTGTCAGATGTCAGTAAAATTGTCAGATGTCAATGTCAGTGTCAGATACCATAATTATAGATTATCATTCTCACCTGTCACCATCACTTTGTAGCGTTTGTGTGTTGCCATCTCCTCCTTCAACATTTTGTAAACAATTGTATATGATATGATAGCACCTTCTAGAACAAGGTATGTTACCTACAACTAATATCATTTTATTATATTTTTTCTTTTAATAGTGACAATACTATAGTATAGTAAAGTAATTCTAGATCTTACATTCCACTATAGGGTGGCCTAAAAACCCCATATTTTGCACTAGCCAATGTAGTGTTTCCCAAGGGGATGTTGTTCCTCACCATGAAGCGATAGTGGGTATGTGTCTGTAACTCATTCTTGAATCTATTGTACATCCACATGTGCACATTTTCCAGACCTGCCGTTGGGCAATTCTTACAATGCTCAAGAAAAGTTTGTAAACCCATAGAGCCATTTGTCTTGTCCAAGAAAAAGTAGCATATTGGACACCGAATGTAATAGCGTTCTGTGCTTTCAAGTAGTCCTGCCATGTCAGGAGCAAGATCTTGCAAAAACATGTGGCATTGCTCTTGAAGCGCTAAAGGCAATCCCTCTCTAGTAGCAAGATCCGGAATTTCACATATAGGGAGCTCTAATTCAGCTTCACTAGAGCCCTCAGCAGAAAAAGGATTGTTACGTAGAGGTGAAGGTGGAATGTTGGTAGAACTTGGGGATGGAGGTGGAGATTGATATGAAATGCTGGGGGGCCAAGTACGATTAGCAATGGGTCTCCTTTGAGCCATTTCAATATAAACTTCTAAGGAGCTCAAGGAGAACAAAAAACCTACAATGACTATAACTTTTCTAGATAGTTTATATACTAAGTTTTAGTCTTGGGAATGCGGTTTATTTATTATGACACTGACAATACTCAGATTCTTGGGAACGAGGTTTATTTATTATGACACTGACATTACTCAGATTCTTGGGAATGAGGTTTATTTATTATGACACTGACAATACTCAGATTCTTTAAATGTCAGTCTTGGAAATGGGGCTTCATAATCATAGCTTTCTTGTAAACATAAGAGCTTCTAGAATTTTAGATTATCGTGTATACACATGCTCTATCATTATGATGAATCCTACTTTGCTACACATATATTCTTTTCTACACATGCCAAATGTCTACGGAAATAAATTGCAAGGAAATATAGACCACATTATAGTGGTAGAGCACGTTGGCACGCTACCATTCTCTCATGTGAGATTGCCTTTTAGTCTTGGAAGTGTAGATAAAGTTGATTCTTTGATGTGATATTACTTTTGAGTCTTTCGAAAGATTTTGATTTCTTTTATCATTATTTACAAACAATTCCCAAAAACTTTTAATGAGGATTCACTGCAAAATATACCTTGGTCTTATCATATGAGAGGATTGCGATATAGGCAAGCAATAGAGTTTTTAATATGAATTAATATGTAAATTACAAATGTCATAGAAAGTTTTATGGAGTAGATTTCTTGGTGCTTTCCGCTGTGCTGTTCATTTCTTCATTTCTCTTGCTCTGGACTGTTGTTTCAGAAGTAACAGGAGCATTTTTATCAATCGTGATAGTGGTCTCCACATTCCCAGATGGGTAATAAAGACCAGGAGTGTAATATGGAGATTGTGGTAGTGAAACAAAATTAACATTCTCACATTCCTTTGCACTACAACTCTTACTCACAGATCTTGTATTTTCCTTGCTTCCCATCTTCTCAAGAACCCTAAAAACTCTTTTGAATGAAGGAATAGTATCTACAGCTGTAAAAGTATTCAAAATATTAAGTAGTCAAATCAAATATGACAGCTGTAACAGTTGTCATAATAAAATAATATAGTTTTATAAAAGATAGGTTCTCATGAACTTTGTCTTTTTTAAACAATTCAATCTTATAGAAACTTTTAACTTAGATATTTACGTATTTTAATATTTTAAAGTTTGCTAGAACCTTCATTTGTTCAATTTAGATCTCCTTTGTAATATTTCTTATTGACTATGTTGACTTGAGTTGACTTGTGTTGAATTGAGCTCAACTCATGAGCTCAACTCAACTTTGGACCATCCCCCATTAGGCCACCGGTATGCCAAAATAGCGCTAGACTCCGTTTGGCCCCGTTTTGCATGCTGGTCCTGGCAATAGGATGCTGGTTACTCTAGGACTATTCTAAGTCGCTCCAGGCTCTTGTCCCTTCTCTCCTTGGGCTGTATGCTCAGGAGTTGCTCCGTGATCCAATTCCGTCACTTCTTGGCTCCATGCTTGGGAACCCAAGTTCCTGAACCTCGGGTTCCACACCATTGTCCTTTGGACACATGGCATATGTCACGTGGCATAAAAAGGGTTTAGGTTCCGCTTCGTGGTGTTATCCTATGGTAAATCACCATAGGATAAAGGGTCAAAACCACGTGTGCTACATTTGGTATTAAAGGATACATCTTAGTGAGTGTTATCCAATGAGATTGGGCAACTAGTCTCGTTGCATATGCAAAGATGAAAATGATGATCTGAGTGGGTACACGTTTTGGTGCAAAGGCTTCACAATCTTTCCTTGGGTATGGTTTTTGTTACCTTTTTGTACCGTGATAATATGAGTTTGCTCTTGGCTCATAAAAGGGATTGAGTTGTTCCGTTTAACACGAGTTTGTGCTTAGGCTCGTGAGTGAGGTATATTAGCAACTCAAGGTTACTCTTTGAGTTGGCAGAATTAATATTAGCCTCTCGGTGGTTCCATAAGTTGTTCCTTGTACTATAGGTGAAAGCAAACCTCCCTGGGTTTGCTATGAGTGGCAAATAAACTAGTTTATAGCTGTTTAGTATGGCACTAGTGGATCCTTCCTAGGCATGATTACAAGTGAAACGATCAAAACTGTAGGGATTAGTCTATTGATTCAAGTAGTCATTATCGTGCTCTCTCATAAACTTTTTTTGGATTGGACTGAAGGTAGTGCAAAAGCAAACTTAAAGTTTAATCAAAAATGAGATTGAAAAGATAGTCGTTAAGGACGAAGGATCAAACACGTAAATCATTTCTCTCTTTGGAGAGATGATTCACAATGAGGTATGACACATTGCTTATGTTCACATTGTGCAATCAAGAGTTCCTATCTTGATGCATGTTGGGTATGATGGTCTTACAAGTGGTGAGTTGTGGAATGGATAGTGGTAAAGCGCTAAAACATTTTGTTTAGGCTTACTATTGGAAGCTTTGAGTTACAATGCTTAATTTGTTTTTCTAGGGAACCTTGCTATTGCTCCTTGAGTAGTTTGGTGTTGGATTGCCTTCTCTAACAACTCCTAATAAATGGAATAATGAGCATAAAAATCAAAGGACTAAAAGTTTGAAAAAGCCTATAACCAAATCTTGCCTAACAATGATCATAAGTCTCACATAAACTAGCTTTAATGCTAAAGAAGAAATCATAATACAACCCACAATATCCTCTTTAACATATTCATAAACTAAATTTTATAATACAAAAGCTAATCAAGAGTATATTTACATCAATCCAAAATCTAAGCATAATGAAGTTATACTCAACAAGTGATTTCCAAAAGATCCTCCATGAATCCATCTATACATAATAAGATGTAACTCACTTTATAACAAACACAAAAAGAATCATTAATGATCAATATATCCCAAATCAAATCTAATAAAAAACCAACATCTTCAATATCAATCAATAAATTTTCCTCTTATAAAGTTAGTATAATCCACGATTAAATCACTTTTCAAGGAAAAGCTCAAACTCAACCTTTACTAAACAATCTTGTTTAGAACACAACTAACTCAACTTACTACTCAGCTCATTTGCACACTAACATAATTGCTAACTAGTAAATATATGAATGCTAATAACATAAAGCTACAGCCACATTATTAACATTATCTGTATTAAGACTAATGAAACTCAATATTAATTTTACAAAGAGACACTTTATCTCACTCTAATTTCAATATCAACAATGTTAATGACAAAGCATCACTTTATTGGTATCAACACCATAACAAAACTAATAGAAAGCAAGAGTGAAACACTATCTAAAACTCTCTAGCAACCAAGCCAACCAAAGTTGAAGATATTTTATTTAGTATTCGAGACTAAAGTTTTAGTAATACTCAATTATAAATAACACATCATCAAGGAGTAAATCACCACATCCAAGACTTAATGTAATTCAACACCACATACTAAATACAACTGTAACGCACATGAATTTGGAGCCAAACTCCAAACCCATTACATTACAAAATGAGGGTCCAATACAATCCCACAAACACCAGCTCTCCGTATTTAACATCTGCACGTAAAATGGTGTCAGACAGTGTTTGGCACAATTTTGGCATACTAGTGGCCTAATGCAAGGAGGAGGGTACCCCACTGACTAGAGCAGCATGGAACTTGAGCTTAGACCTAAGCTGAATGCAAAACAAAGAGCAACACAACCCACAGGAGCCAAACTAATATCTCAGGTGGTTGGACATGCATTCCAACCACTATCTTTACTATATATTTGGACCCCCCCCCCCCCCCCCTTGAAGAACATATGCTTTGGGCTTTCTCCCCAAGCCTCCCTTAGTATTAGTAGTTAATCTCTTAGACAAGCTTGAAACTTACTAAATATAGAATATCTCTAGATTGTGAATTTGGATAAGGGATGAACACTATTGTGTTCAAGACAATCTCTACATTCTGTAAATATGCTAAATGAGCAAATCTAAAAACTTCCCATAAATAGCATTTGGGGCTGAAATAAAACTAACACAAAGGCCATGATAGCGAGGGTGTTTGGCAGACACGGTAAGCTATCATGCAGCGATATTGAGGGACTAATCTCAATACACAAGGGTTCTTGCCAAGACAATGTAAGACAAAGCAAAAGAAAATTAATAAGCCGCACCAAGTATGCTTGGCTAAGTAGACACTTAGGAATTCCATCCTTATACTCATCTGACTAAATACAAATGCTAAGTGCAGTTTACTAACACTTGGACAAGAGAGGCTAATAAAGGGAACCAACAATACCGACCTCTTGCCGTTATGGCAATAAGGAGAAAGTGTCCATAAGGATTGGCCGACAAATATCTTTCGATACTCGAAGTCATATTCGCAACATTCTCACCCCCTTAGAGAAGATCAATATCTTTGTCGATAGATTACGTAGTTTACATGACCACACCCCTTGTAGCGCACGTGGTTTTTACCCTTTATCCTATAATGATTTACCATAGGATAACCATGAAGCGGAACCTAAACCTTCCATATGCCACATGTCATATGCCACATGTCACATGTTATGTGTCCAAAGGAGAGTGGTTCGGAACCTGAGTTTCAGGGCCTTGGGCCACTGAATGAAGGAACAGTGCCAAACTCCAAACATGGAGCCAAGAAGCAATGGAATTAGAGCATGAAACGACTCTCGAGCATACAACCCAAGGAGTGAAGGGACAAGAGCACAGAACGACCTAGAACAATCCTAAACTATCTAGCTGTAAGGAATCAACTCGCCGAGATGTCGTAGGCTAAAGGAACCCCGAAAGCATGACCAAAATGACAAAGAGTTCATCGGATGGGACCAAGTTGAAAATCGAGTCCAAGACCGACTCTAGGACCGAGTTCAAGATAGAGTCCGGAATTGAGTCCGAGACCGACTCGGGGACCGAGTTCGAGTCCGAGTTCGAGACCGAGTTCGAGACGGAGTCCGAGATCCGAAATCGGGTCCGAGACCGAGTCCGAGGTCGAGTCCGAGGTCGGGTCTGAGATCGGGTCTGAGATCGGGTCCGAGATCGAGTCCGAGATCGAGTCCGAGACCGAATCCGAAGTCGGATCCGAAATCGGGTCCGAGATCAAGCCAGAGACTAAGTCCAAATACTAATACGGGTCAAGGGGTGAAAGCCCAAAGTGTGCGTCTCCCAGGGGGGGGGGGCTGCAGGGGGTTCCAAAAGTATAGTAGGGATAGTGAGGTCCAGGAACCAGTTTAGAAGGGACTCTCCAGTGGGGCTCCCAAACTGACTTGAGGTTGGGATTGAGACCGAGGGACCTTGGGTGGGAGTGAGCATGGACTTGGTTGGTGCCGGAGGGGCCATCCAAGGAAGTGCTTAAGAGTAGCTCCCACTCTCGAAAGGGAAACCGATTGCGGTGCTCCCGGCTCATGTGGAGTGGTGCCCCACTTGAGTACCATGCGGCTCATTGGTCCTCGCCCTTCCTAAGGGCTTGGGCCTTTCTTCGGGATGGAAGTGGGGGGGTAGAGGTACCCACACCGGGCCGCTTAGGCCACGGTGTTTCACCCCGGCGTCCCGAAGCAAGTGTTGCACTCAAGACTTGGGATTTAGAGGGTCCCATGATCAAGTCTTGTGGTACCAAGGGATGTTAGGAACCTGGAAGCTTGGTGTGCTTGGCTGCTTGTGCTTGCGGGGAGTATAGCCAAACCTTAAGTCCAGTCTAACCCGGGGAGGGGGATTGGGAGTGATTTGGGAATCCGTGGATGGATGGCTAACACTCCGTTGCTCGTGTAGTGAGTAGCTGAGACCAAGTAGGAGCTGGTACTATAGGCGAGAACCTTGGCAAAGGAACTTAGCAAAAACCAAGGTAGTGTTGGACGGATAGACGAGGTAAGCTGGCAAATTGGAAAGGAAAAATTTGTGGCTTACATTAGCATCCCAATGCCAAGACCAACATGCAAAATGGAGCCAAACGAAGTCTGTCACTATTTTGGCATACCGGTGGCCTAACATGAAGATATGGGTACTCCACCAGCTAGCATGGAATGGAATTTGGGCTTAGACCCAAGTTGAATATAGAATAAGGATAGGCATGCAAGTAGGAGCTAGATTATGCCTCAGGTTGGTTGGCCATGCCCGACCAGCAAGGGTGTTTGGCAAACACGGTAAGGTATCATTTAGCAAATATTGAGGGATCAAACTCAATATCGCAAGGGTTCCCAACACTAGCAAGTGCAAGTCAATGAATGAGTTTCTCTAACCAAGTCAAGTATGCTTGACTAATAGCACTTAGGAATTCTGTCCTTGTGCTCATTTGGTTAAGTGCACACGTGAAGACCAGTTTCTCAACTAACTTAGGTAGAGATTGATAAAGGATCCAACAATACCAACCTCCTACCGTTATGGTAGTCAAAAAAGAGTGTCCGTAAGGATTGGCCAACAGATAACTTTCGATACCCGAAGTCACATTTGTGACACTCTCCCCCCCTTAAAGAAAATCGACGTCCTCATCAATGCATACTTCTGTCTAGAATACCGCCAAGGAAATAACTCCAAAAAAAGTTCACAATATTCATACTATGTGACAAATGCACCAACTTAAATGAGTTAAGGTAACCTCTTTGTCTAACGCGAATGTGCTACCAACTCAAACACCTTCCGTCCGTCATTGACAAGGAAATGACCAACGGAGTTAGCCACTCTTGCTACTCTGGGTGTCACCCAGCTTACAAAAGTGTGATACACCTCTGCCTGCAGGGATATAGAGAGAGAAGCCAGAGGCCCCAACCCTCATAAGCAAAGAAACCAAACCTGTTGGTAAAGTTTAAATAAACTACTATAAACAAGTAGTTAGAGTTGTTTACATGGTCACACCCTTTTTACAGAATAAGGAACATCGACATTGAGGCAGGTTATGTGACCAGTCAACAATAACTACCCCATAACTAAAGATTTCACCATGCACACGAAATGCCGAAGCCAATCTGCCTATACTGGCCCAAACTCAAAGATCAATAAATGGACAATATCAAAGTCATAAACAATGATATTGAAGAGACTTAATTATCAGTGATAAATCTTAGATGAGAACACAAAAGTATTCCAAGTAGGTTATTATCTAATAAACCAATATTTTAGTATAGGAACCACCAAGATTATCATAATTGGTAAACATAGAAATTACTATCCAACAAAATTCAATAGTAAGTATATCATCGAGGAAACTCAATGATGAAACTTAACTACCAAAGATGGTAGATAATATGCTAAAAAACTTACTAAAGATAACAAAGTATCATTGACTGACAAGCAAAATGCTTGCGACTGTATCATCCAAAGGACATAACATCCAAATCTATTAGAACTAACTTGAGCAACAATCAATAGAACAGAATGAATATGGTAAGACTAACAAACACTCGTTCAAGCCAACTATCACACTAACCAATTTGAATAGATTCCAGTCAATAATACTAAAGAACCAAAGTTGCTTAAGCAAGTGTCAACAACATCCTATTGATGTCTCAAACCCAAGAGTCTAATCCAGAGCAAACCATAAAAAACATATGGTATTGTGAACAGCCAAAAGCCATCAAAGAGAACAACTAACCATCATGAAAGATCATCAATTATCTCATTAATAAAGAGATGCATAATCATTGTCAAAAAAGGAATCCACCATCCCGAAGAACGGCAAATCATTCTATACCAACAATAATCAAGTAAAACTTTTGACAAAGATAATCAACTATCCTAGATGACAGTCAATAATCATTAATGATTGCCAAATGCAAATACGAATTTCAACATCAAAGTTAATGAGCTAAAATGCTTTCCCTAACAACTCTTTACAAATGGGACAATGAGCATGAAAACTCAAAAAACCAAAAGCTCGAAGAAGTTTATAGCCAAGTTTTGCTTAACAATGATCATGAGTTTTGCTTAAACTAATTTCAATGCTAAAGAAGAAATCATGGGACAACCCCCAATATCCTTCTCAACACATCCATAAGTGTCGCAAATGTGACTTTAGGTATCGAAAGTTACCTGTCAGCTAAACCTTTCGGATATTCTATCCTTACTGCTATGATGGTAGGAAATTGGTATTGCTGGACCCGTTATCAGTCTCCACCTAAGTTAGTTGAGAAACTAGTCATCACATGTGCACTTAGACCAGAAAGACACTAAGGAAGGAAATCTTACATTGTCATTTAGTCAAGCATACTTAGCACGGTGACGAGAAACTCATGTTGTTGACTTGCACTTGTTAGTGTTGGGAACCCCTGCAATATTGAGATTGGTCCCTCAATATTCACTAAATGATAGCTTACCATGTCTGCTAAACACCTTCGCTATCATACCTTAGTGTTAGTCTCATTTTAGTCCCAAATGCTATTTATGGAAAGTGTCCAGATTTGCTCATTTGGCATATCTACAGAATGTAGAGATCAGCCTGAATACAATGGTATTCGTCCCATGTCCAAATTTGCAATCTAGCACCATTCCATATTTAGTAAGTTTCGAACTTGTCCCAGAGACTAACTCCTGATACTAAGGGAGGCTTGGGATGAAATCCCAAAGCATGTGTTCCTCAAGGGGGGGGCGGGGGCGGGGGGGGGGGCCTGTGGGGGGGGTTCCAAATGTATAATAGGGATAGTGGGTAGGTCGGGCATGGCTGACCAACCTAAGGCATAATCTAGCTCCCGCTTGCATGCTTGTCCTTGTTCTACATCCGGCTTAGGTCTAAGCCCAAGTTCCATTCCATGCTAGCTGATGGAGTACCCATGTCCTTGCGTTAGGCCACTGGTATGCCGAAATAGCACTAGACTTCATTTGGCTCTGTTTTGCATGTTGGTTTTAACATTGGGATGCTAGTTGCTTTAGAACTGTTCCAAGTCACTCCGGGCTCCTGTCCCTTCGCTCCTTGGGCTGTATGCTCGAGAGTTGCTTCGTGGTCCGGTTTTGTCACTCCTTGGCTCCATACTTGGGAGTTTTTGTTACCTTTTTGTACCATGATAATGTGAGCTTGCTCTTGGGCTCATAAGAGGGATTGAGTTGTTCCGTTTGCACGAGTTTGCACTTGGGCTCGTGAGTGAGGCGCATTAGCAACTCGAGGATATGCTTTGAGTTGGCAGGATTAATGTTAGCCTATCAATGGTTCCATGAGTTGTTCCATGTACCATGGGTGAAAGCAAACCTCCTTGGATTTGCTATGAGTGGCAAATAGGCTGGTTCGTACCTGTTTAGCACGGCACTAGTGGATCCTTCCTAGGCATGATTACAAGTGGATCAATCAAGACTGTAGGGATTAGTCTATTGATTCAAGTAGTTATTGCCGTGCTCTCTCATAAACTTTTCTTGGATTGGACTGAAGGCAGTGCGAAAGCAAGCTTGAAGTTTAGTCAAAGATGAGACCAAAAAGAGAGTCATCAGGGACAAAGGATCAAACACGTAAATCATTTTCTTTCCTTAGAGAGATGATTCACGATGAGGTGTGACTCATTGCCCGTGTTCACATTATACAATCAAGAGTTCCTACTTTGATGCATGTTGATTATGGTGGTCTTACAAGTGGTGAGTCATGGGATGAATAGCGGTGAAGCACTAAACCATTTTGTCTAGGCTTGCTATTGGAAAACTTGAGTTACAATGCTCAATTCTTTTCCCGGGAACTTTGCTATTGCTCCTTGAGTAGCTTGGTGTTGGATTAGTATTGAGTTTGTTCAGAAAGAGAGTGGCATGAACTTGTCTATGTTGTGAACAAAAGTTGGTGGTGTTGGGTGTTGTAAATTTTTATTGGTGGAGTGTGGCATTTATATTGCATTTTATCAAGTCGAGTTGGCACTTGATATTCACATAAACCTTTGAAGTAATGACATTCGTATTGCTCGTGGTGTTGCTCAATTGATGATTAAATCATTGTGATTTTATATCATATCCATGTGATAATGAGTAATGTGTTTACGAAGTTGCTTGGTTAGACGATGATCAACCCCAAAGTGGTTGATGGTGAAGCTAGTCTACTTGCACGAAATAACATTGTAGTAGCTTTAATTGGATTCTTGATGGTGGTCAATTATGCTAAGCTTAAGTTGATTCCTTGTTCTTTGAAGGGTTTGCCCATAAGGTGTTAGAAAAAGGGTTGTAACACTCACTTGTTATGACTTGTTGATTTATCCGTTAGCACTTAGAGTAGATTGTTAAATGGAGAAGGTGTGTAGTTGAGGCATTGACATTGCTAGCACTTGTGTTTGTGGAAGTGGCATTGTTGTTCGAATGATGAAGAATTTTCTTTAGAGCTTGATTTTTCATGTCATTTTTCTTGTTAGTGTTTTGGCTTCACATTAGATCTTGAAGGTGGTTAAAGAAAAGTGTTAATGCAATGTGGGTATTCGAAGATGTGGTCTTCGTGATCAAGCCTTGGATGTTCACTTTGCATTTTACGGATGTCGGTGTTAGATATTGGAAAAATGGGCAAAAGATGTCGATGCTTAGATATACTGTGGGTGATGAGAATTTGTGTTGAGGTGAACCTATGTGAAGTTGTTAGTAAGAGAAAGTTGGTTAAGTCTTGAAAGTTTGCATTCCTAAACTGAGAGTTATTCTTTATCTAGGATAGAAAATTTTCCACAAATTTTTTTAGACTTTTCCAATGGATGATCTGTTGATCACTTTACCCGAAAACCATTCCGTTTTCGTAAAGCCAATACAAACTAGTGAAAGGGTTGGAGTTGACTTCAGTTGGCATAAATCCTAGTAGATAGTTTATATGATGCGGCCCAAAAGGGATGCTGACTTTTGGGGCTAAAGCAATTGAGTTGGATAGAGTCTAGAGTTAGTGTAAAAAAGTGGCCGTTGCACTTTTCTAGAAAGGTGACCCTTGTGCTTTTCTTCTGTAGCGTTATGCTTAGTGGCAAGTTGCACCTTGCATTTCGTTAAACTCTATGAGAGTAGTGAGCTCTCATTGATCTTGATTTGGTCTTGGTAGCTTTGCACCTTGGCTGAAGATAGTGATGTTCAACTTATTTGTTTGAGTTTGAGATATTAGTACCCGTACTATAGCTCTGTTTATGAGGAGGTTGTGTACCAATATGAGTTCATCTCATGGTCTTCACTTTAGTTTCGGTTGAGTGTTGATCATGCTTAGCTAACCTCTTCAAAGCATGTTCAGAGCTATTGGCTAAATGTGTCGGTGAGCTTTTCGCGGTTGAGTTGGATTCGAGTGGTCATTTAGTTCGTGCATGTCCATGAACCTTTATCTTGTACCTGGGATATTACATTCATGTTGGACAAGTATATGACCCGATGACATGAGTTTAGTGTTTGGGTCTTGTGAAGGCAAGTTGGAAGAGTGATTGTTAGTTGCTTGACAACTAATGATTGCTTGTAGATTTCGTTAAGGATTGTTTGACACTTGCTTCGTTCGATGAAGATTTAGCAGTGATGGGCTTACTTTATTAGATGGTGTTGTGAAGGATCGTGTCATTAAACTTTCATGGGTTTTCTATGTTGGTAGGTTGACTCTACTTCTGTTGATATCATTTAAATACGTTTAGTCTGTAGTGTTGGATTTCATGGAGTCTTGGATGTGGTGATTCATTCCTTGAGGAAGTGTTATCTATAATTGAGTTTTGCTGAAGAATTGGTCTTGGATACTGAGTAAAGTATCTTCAACCTTGGTTAACTTAGTTGCTATAGAGTTTTGAGTGGTGATTCCCTTTTGCTTTCTTCTAGCTTTGTTATAGTGTTGATGGCATTGACGTGATGCCTTGATATTGATATTATTGATGTTGAGATTCATGTGAGATGAGATGTCTATCCTTATTATTAATATTGAGTTTCATTACTCTCGATAGAGATATTGTTGATGATTTAGCCATGACTTTGTGTTATTAGTATTCGCACATTTGCTAGTTAGCAACTATGTTGACATTTAAATGAACTGAGTGGCAAGTTTGAGTTAGTTATGTTTTAGACGAGATTATTTAGTAGAGGTTGAGCTTTAGCTTTTCCTTGAAAAGTGATTCAGTCGTGGACTATGCTAACTCTACAAGCGGAAATCTTAGTGATCAATATTGAAAAGTTTGAATCCTTATTGGGTTTGAGTGGGAATATATTGATCATTGATAATTCTTCTTGTGTTTGTTATAAAGTGAGTTACGTCTTGCTATAGATGGATTCATGGAGGATCATTTGGTGATCACTTGTCGAGCATAGCTTCGTTATGCTTAGCTTTTGGATTGACATGCTCTTCATTAGCTTTGCATTATAAAGTTTACCTTATAGATGTGTTGAGGAGGATATTATGGGTTGTACCATGATTTCTTCTTTAGCATTAACATTAGTTCATGCGAAACTCATGATCATTATTAGGCAAGACTTAGTTATAAATTTCTTCAAGATTTCTTCTTTGAGTTTTATGCTCATTGTTCCATTTTTTAGAAGTTGTTGAGGAAGGCATTTTGACTTGTTAGTTTCAATATTGAAGTTGGCTTTTGCATTTATCAATCATTGGTGATAATTGATTATCATCTAAGATAGTTGATTATCCTTGTAAAGGGTTTTGCTTGATTATTGTTGATATAGAATGATTTGTCATTCTTCGGGATGGTAAATTATTATTTCAACAATGATTATGCATCACTGCATTGATGAGATGATTGATAATCTCTCACGATAGTTAGTTGTTCTCTTTGATGGTTTTTGGCTTTTCGTGATACCACATGTTCTTTGTGGTTTGCTCTGGATGGGTCTTTTGGGTTTGAAACATCGATAGAATGTTGCTGGCACTTGCTTAGACAACTCTAGTTCCTTAGTATTATTGACTAGGATCTATTCAAATTGGCTAGTGCGATAGTTGGCATGAACAAGTGTTTGTTGGTCTTACCATATTCATTTTATTTTGTTGATTGTTACTCGAGTTAGTTTTAATAGATTTGAATGTTATTTCCTTTGGGTAATACATTCGCGAGTATTGTGCTTGTCAATCAATGATACTTTGTGTTCTTTGAGTTATCTTTAGTAAGTTGTTTGGCATACTGTCTACCATCTTCAGTAGTTAGATTTTATCATTAAGTTTTCTTGATGCTACGCTGGCTATTGAATTTTGCTAGATGGTGAATCCTATGTTTTCCAATGATAGTGATCTTGGTGGTTCCTATACTATAATACTAATTTATCAGATGATAACTTACTTGGAATACTTTTTTGTTCTAATCTAAAATTTATTCACTAATAATTAAGTCTCTAAGATATCATTGTTTGTGACTTTGATATTGTCCATTTATTGATCTTTGAGTTTGGGCTAGTATTGGGCAAACTGGCTTCGACACTTCATGTGCATAGTGAAATCTTTAGTCATGGGGTAACTACTGTCGACTAGTCATATCACCCGCCTCTCTATTGATGTTCCTTATTTCGTTAAAAGGGTGTGACCATGTAAACAACTCTAACTGCTTGTTTACAGTAGTCTATCTAAACCTTACTGACGGGTTTGGTTTCTTTGCTCATAAGGGTTGGGGCCTCTGGCTTCTCTCTCTATGTCTTTGCAAGCAGGGGCATATCACACTTTTGTAAGTTGGGTGACACCCAAAGCAGCAAGGGTGGCTAACTCTATTGGTCATTTCCTTTTCAGCGATGGCTGGAAGGTGTTTGAGTTAGTAGCGCATCCGCGTTAGATAAGAGGTTACCCTAACTCATTTAAGTTGGTGCATTTCTCACATAGTGTGAATACCGTGAACTTTTTCTAGAGTTGTTACTTTACCATAGGATAACACCACAAAGTGGAACTTAAACCCTCTTTATGCCACGTGACACATGCCATGTGTCATATGCTGCGTGTCCAAAGGATAGTGGTGCGGAACCCGAGGTTCAAGGCCTTGGGCCACTGAACAAAGGAACAATGTTAAACTCCCAAGCATGGAGCCAAGGAGTGATGAAACCAGACCACAGAGTAACTCCCGAGCATACAGCCCAAGGAGCGAAGGGACAGGAGCCCGGAGCGACTTGGAACAGTTCTAGAGCAACTAGCATCCCAATGTTAGGACTAGCATGCAAAACGAAGCCAAATAGAGCCAAACGGAGTCTGGCGCTATTTTAACATACTGGTGGCCTAACGTGAGGATATGGGTACTCCACCAGCTAGCATGGAATGGAACTTGGACTTAGGCCCAAGCCAAACATAAAGCAAAGACAAGCATGCAAGCAAGAGCTAGACTATACCTCAAGTTAGTCAACCATGCCCAACTTACCCACTATTCCCTACTATACATTTGGAACCCCCCCTGTGAGGAACATGTTTTGGGTTTTCACCCCAAGCCTCCCTAGTACCAAGATTAGTATCTGGGACAAGCTCAAAACTTACAACACATAAAATGTCCTTAGATTGTGAATTTGGACATGGGATAACACATTGTGTTCAGATCAATCTCTACATTTCGTAGATATGCTAAATGAGCAAATCTGAACACTTTCTATAAATAGTATTTGGGACCAAAATGAGACTAACACAAAGGGCATGATAGTGAGGGTGTTTGGCAGACACGGTAAGCTATCATTTAGTGAATATTGAGGGACCAAGCTCAATATCGTGGGGGTTCCCAACACTAGTAAGTGCAAGTCAATGATTGAGTTTTTCTAACCAAGTTAAGTATACTTGATTAATAACACTTAGGAATTCTATCCTTATGCTCATTTTGTCAAGTGCACACGTGAAGATCAATTTCTCAACTAGCTTAGGTGGAGACTAATAAAGGATCTAGCAATACCAACCTCCTCCCATTGTGGCAGTATGGAAAGAATGTCCATAAGGACTAACCGACAGATAACTTTCAATACCCGAAATCACATTGGCAACACCCTTTTTCAAAAATGAGTCATCGAGAGAGAGGTGGGGACTTGTGATCAGTCTATAATAGTTATCCCTATAGTTATGGATTGGACCGAAGTCAAGTGCTGAAGTCAGCATGCCAAAATTGACTTAAGTACTAATGAACGAGAGAAACAAAGCTTTGATTTATAGAAATATATTACTTTATTGATTTGCAAAATTTATTACATGGTTTAGAAAGCTAGTCTTTATTACAATTTTCATACTCTGTGACAAGCTCACGAGCATGTGTAAGATTACTAAAAGGCTCCCAAGTTGATTCATAAGTTGGATAACCTTTCCACTTAACTAAATACTCTTGATGTTTGGCACGTTTAAGCTAACATGTACCCAAAATAGCATCCACTTCATATTCAAGTTCACCATCCACAACTTTTGGTGGTGAACGAATCTCCCTTTAACAAGTTAGTGTAAAGAGCTAATAGATTAGCATGAAATACTTTATGAACATCAAACATCTCTGCAGGAAGATCCAACCAATAGGATATATCACCAATTCGTTTCAACACTTGATAGGGTTCAACATATCTTGGTAACAATTTCCGAGACAAAGATCTCTTAATGTTCAAGTTCTAGGAAGATAACCACACATGATCTCCCACTTGATAGGATATATCTTAACGATGTTGGTCCTTACAAAAAAACCTCCCCTCCCCTTTTTTTTAATGGTTACATGTAACCCTTTTTTTATATGCCATGTAGGGTTACACATCAGAGGTTTTTTTCCCACTTCATAAAGGATTAGAGCACTAATTTTGTTTGCCCTAAATTGAGCGCACAGTATGCCACAGCTCAGCAATTCTTCCTTGGCGATCATTTCCCATACTATAGGGATTGTGATGAAGAACTTAAATTTGGTAGAGTTGTTCTTTTTGAAGGAGGAGGATATGATTTTAGTTTCGGTTTCAAGAAAACTCTTGTTCATTCGAATGGTGGAGGAAGTGATTGTTATAGTGCTTTCTATGCCATGTCCAGCGACATCTTCATTTGTTGAGAGAGTGATCACTAAAAAGGAGCTCCTATGGCTATCAATCGGTGTGTACTACATCAAGTTGAGAAGTCTACACTAGTGGTATCAAACAAAGCTTGAGGTTCTCCATATAGATCCACAAAGATTCAAAGAAGTTTTTCGGGTTTCAATATCTACATTCACTTTTCTTTGTGATGAGCTTGCTCCAAAATTGGTTAGGAGGCCTCCTCCAGGTTTGGCAGAAATACCAGGGCAGCACTTGCCTGTTTCAAAGTAAGTATCTATTGCTTAGAAATGTTTAGCATCTGGGAATATGTGGCGAACAATTGGTGATGCATTTGGAGTGGCTTCATGCACTGCCCAAACTTGTCTACGCCGTTTTAGGTATGCATTGCTTGAGCATGAAAGACTAATGATCCATTGGCTGGATAAGGAGGGAATGAAAGAAGTTATAGCTGGATTTTAGAGATTGCATGGATTTCCAAATTGTTGTGGTGCAATGGATTGCACTCATATTGCAATTGAGCTCCCAAGATCAGAGGATGCAATGGATTGGTATATTGGGGCAAAAAAGTACTACTCGATGGTAGTTCAAACTGTGGTAGACAATAAGACTTCATTCCTTGACATAACAACAGGGATAGCAAGTAGTGTTCCAGATAGACAAGTTTGGAATTCTAATGGTTTGAAGAAGGCTTGGATTGAGAAGAAGTGTTTATGTGGTCTAGTGTACCACACAGAATTTGGGGACATTCCATAGTATATCATTGTTGATGGAGGATATGATTGTGCTTTACTAATTTTGGTCCCATATCCAAACATGTTTTATGGCAAAGAGTAGTACAACTTCCTTCATTCTTCTACGAAGATTGTTGTCAAGTGATCTTTTGGAATTTTAAAGAGGCAATGGAAATTGCTAGCTCGGAAAGGATTCAGAGGTCATCCAGGCATCTTTGCGAATAACATCATGGCTTGTTGCATGCTACGTAACTTAATGATCACACAAAATGATAGGTTCATGGAAGATTTTGACCCCAACAAATTTAACCATGATGCAAGTTACCTTCCACAAAGGTCTCTTCATTCAGCTAAAGATGGCATACCATTAAGAGACATAGTGGAAAGGTTTATAGAAAGCTTAGAGTGACAATACTATTGTACTTTATTTACTTAAGAGTGACAAAAACTAAACGTTTCAATGTTGATCCTCTTTTAAGATCCTGTTGCATGAGACTTGCACCACAATCCATCACAAAAAGAACAAAGCATTTGTCATGTTTCAGATCACTTGACATAAGGCAAGAAGTCCCTGTTGAATCAGAAAGACAATGAAACTTGAGCTGAGATCCACAATGCCTTAGAGCATGACACAGGCCAATACCTTGTTGTTGACAATGGTGACCGCACAGCCCACTGGTAGCTCTGCAACATCGTTGCATATCTGCAAGCATCACGATTAGAAGGCCATCTTTTGCAAGGAAACTCTTTCCTCTCACATTCACGCTGGAAATTTATATTCATCAAAAACATAGCGTTCATCGCATACTTGACCTCGAAACTCAGGATTTTGAGAAGTATGAATCAAAACAGCCTCAAGATAAGCTAGCTGTGTGCAGTGTTGTTGCAAGTGATCATCCAGCGATGGCATTAGCCACTGTTTTGTATCGGCCATTGCCATGAACTGGAAACTATAAGCCAGCAAAGTATCAGGAAGGATGAAAGCTCGGATATTTTTCCAGACCTGTCCTTGCGGAGTTTAAAAGTCACCCGTGTTTGATTAAGGTTGAAGTCTGGCCATCCAGCCAGCCTCTCATAGATTCCATAATTGTAAAATCTAGTGTTGCCATGGAGAAGAACAAATCTACATTTTAAGTCAGCAAAGCTAGCTACTAGCACACAATGAAAAGAGAATCACTCACCTTTTGTCGATGTTAAGAGGAAGCATCTTTGTTTCCGGAATGTAAGGCTGCAGAAATGAAAGTTCCACCTTGTCACCATCACTACACACAACCTGGAAAATTGTTCCACTGGGACTGAAAATTTGTAGCGATGGCTGATCGGTTAGCAATCACGAATGAGTAAACAAAGTTTGCCTTACACATCAAAAGTGTCCTTCCCTCCAGGCTCATTCCAGTTGAGGTCCCAATAGCTTAACGACAACAAAGAAAAAAAAATAGAACAATCAGATGCTAGCTTGCTAGACGAGAAGGGAATGAAATCAAACAAACAAACCTGCGATTTGCTTCCTTGTTGTGAATCTCAAGCAGATTATCAATGCTGCTGAAGCGAATCCCCATCACAGCCTGCATGCAATCGCCCAAGGATCTAAAAATACCTGGAATTCCCAGTGATTAAAGTCGCTCCTCTTCTCACACTTCAGAATCCATGTCTCTGTTTGTCGTTCCTGTCATGGCCTTCTTGGCCACCACCGGCGCTGCTGCTCTAGCAAGCTTCACGGCCTTGGATGCCACCGATCCAGACAGGGACGCCATAGCCACGAAGACGTGCAAAACCCCAAAACCCCGTGCGAAATAAGTGTAACTTTAAAATACAAAGTTTGCAATTCTACTTCTCCTTTGTCATAGTTGATTCCACAAAAGCCTACTGCAGCAATCGAAATTCCTCACACATCATGTATGTTCCTTGCAACATCATTGTAGGTCTCCTATCTGCAGTAGCAATTGAAGCTTGGTGGCGTCAATCATCAATTGCCTCCATTTTTTCCATCATTTGTATATTGCTATTTCAAAGGTTATGCATCATTGCTTTCCTTTGCTCATCACTTTGCTCGAGAAGACTATCAGATCCCTAAGGAGTGCACTTGCATTTTTTCCCTGTAGCAATTGGAACTTTTTTCCTACCAACTGCTACTTTTGGAATGTCCTTGTTAGCATCTCCAGGATTTTGTGTCTCAAATATAACATCTGATTTGGATTTGCAATTGTATTTGTCTCTAGAAAAAATAGAAACAAAAATCATTCAAAAAATCTAAATGACTTTACCATAGCCTGGTGACTCATTGCCAATTGTAGAACACATAGATGTATCAACTCAGTGGTTACCTAGAACATTCGCTCTCGACCGTGTCATTCACAATGACATCTCATTGTAGAGGCCTTCATCGAATGCACAAGGAAGTTTTGCATCCTTCTTCATCCCTGTAGTAAACTCACCATTAAAGTAAGATGGTTTCCCCAATAGGATGTTGTTCTTGTAATCGCTAATCTGCCTCCACTTTTTCGCAAGCTCATCCCATTGTGACTCACATTGCTTTTGTGTGTGACAAAATTCCCATGAACGTAAGATGTTGGAAATGTGTTGCCACTTCTTTGGTCCTTTCATCGATTTTTTACGGCCACCGTCTTCTCAATCCTTCTCTTTTTCCATCCTCTTTGCATACTGAAGAGCCATGTTTTCATCAATAGACCATTTTCCTTTTTGTTCATCATTCAAAGTTGGTTCATTTTGGGAAAACAAGTTGTGAAATCAAAAAATAAACACAAATAATATTTAATGTACCTCTGGAGTACTTGTTGCTCCATCAAAAGAGCTAGTTCCTAGAGGAGGTAGTGATAATAAAGTTGTGAAAGAGGAATTTCTGATTCCCCCACCATGAAATCCTTGCTGTTGCAAAAATGCATTCAAAACAAAGTAGAAAAACAATTGGAAAAAAAATATCTAGCTTGATGAATTGAAGTTAGCTTGCATTGTAAGGATACTTGGAACAAATCCAATCATCAGGTTAAATGTAGAAATGCCAGGCTAAAAACCATTGTAAAATTTTACTAAACAAAATAGAAAAACCAAAGAGAAAATAAAAAATACCTAGATCATAACTACATTTGACATAAATCCCATGTTAACACTAAAAGAAGAGCGCTCTTCTTCCTAGACATTAAGAAAAACAAGCACAATTCTAGAACTACAAAATTTTATACTTATATGAGTTTGAACTATTGGTGAACTAGAATAAAAGCAAATTGTGACCATGGATGAGATGAGGGTGAGCAATTTTCCATTTCTTATAAACTTCCTTCTCAAATCATTGCAAAAATCCCCCCCAAAACCCTCCAAGAACTTGCATGCTCACATGACAGCAAAATTAGGCAGGTGAAATTTTTAGATGATGTGGCAATTTAGCCATGTGGCATTATTTTATTTGTGTATTTTACTGGGTTCTAGGCTCCAAGAGAAATTTATAGGGGGGACACCAGGTTCCCCCCTTCCCCCCCATTTTTGGTGCCATGTCACCAGGGGGGGCATGGAACCCAGGGTTTTATTTCTCCCCCCTGGAAATTTCCCCCCAAGGGTGGAGCATGGAACCCTGCCCTTAAGGCACCCCACAAGCATTCCCTTGTAGCATTTCCTATGGAAAACAGCCAATAGCACAGTGAAGTGTGTTGTTATAACAAATTTCTACTGTGTCCAAATGCTAAACCCAGTCACATTGGTCTATTGCGATATAGTACCGCAGATAATCCTCAACTTGAGCATTTACATGTTCGGTCTACCTATCAGTTTAAGGATGATAAGCCATACTAAACTTCAACTTGGTACCTAATAACTAGAATAGTGTGCTCCAAAACTTCTCTGTAAATCTTAAATCCCTATCCAAGATCATCTCTTTGGGAAAACCACAAACTCGTACTATTTCATGGAAAAAGAGCTTTGTTGCTTGCTTCGCATTCACTATTTTCACAGTTAGAATGAAGTGCGCAATCTTCAATAATCAATCCATAACCACCATCAAAGTATCATAACCCTTAGACTTCGGCAAGCAAGTGATGAAATCAAGTATCACACTCTGAAATGGCCATGCCGGTGCTAGAATGCACTGCAACTTTCCAGCCTACTTCTCAGTTCTATGGTTACATTGCTGGCATATAGGGTAGGAATGGACACAATCCGTTACATCACCTTTCATACCAAACTAGAAAAATCCCTTTTTCAATAAAGCAAGAGTTTTTCTTTTTCCACCATATCCTACTACCAGAATATCATGATGTTCCTGCAAAAACAACTACTATAGATCCTTATAGGGAAGATACAATCTTTCTTACTTATAGAATATAAGCCCATCCCATATTGAAAAGTGAAGCTTTGCATTGGTTCGACTAGCAACTTTCACTGCTTCAATACTAGGGTTTTACTTCGACAACTCTGCATAGTGCAAGAGTGCCTTTACCAATGGATCACTACCATACGAAGCCCAAACATTCTCCAACTAGTCTAAATTGATTGCTGATATTGCCTAGAACTGAGCCTGATGACTCAATGCATTTGGAACAATATTGTCTTTACCAAGTTTATATATTATTTCAATATCAAATTTAGCAAGCTTCTCTTGCCAACGAACTTACTTTGGCATAAGCTTAGGCTGCGTAGCAAAGTAATTTAGTGTGTTATTATCTATAGAAACCTTGGTATGTTCTTTAGTGTTCCAATGGTGACACTATAGCAAACGTCTCTTTCTCGTGTGTTGGCCATTTTCGTTGGGTTTCATCCAATTTCTTGCAATAGAACGCAATAGGACAACCATGTCGTCTTAGCATAACACCAACCACTTTGTCACAATCTTGCTACAACATGGCACCAATGTCGCAAATGTGACTTCGGGTATCGAAAGATACTTGTCGGCTAGTCCTTACGGACACTCTCTTTTTACTGCCACGATGGCAAGAGGTCGGTATTGTTGGTTCCCTTTATGGTCTCTGCCCAAGCTAGTTGAGAAACTGGTTAGCACATATACACTTAGACCAGAAGGGCACTAAGGAAGGAAATCCTAAGTTGTCATTAAATTAAGCATACTATACACAGTGACGAGAAACTCATGATGCTAACTTGCACTTGCTAGTGTTGGAAACCCCTGCAATATTGAGATTAGTCCTTCAATATTTGCTAGATGATAGTTAGATGAACACCCTCGATATCATGCCCTTTGTGTTAGTCTCATTTCGGTCCCAAATACTATTTATGGAAAGTGTCTAGATTTGCTCATTTTGCATATCTATGGAATGTAGAGATTAATTTGAACACAATAGTGTTTATCCCATGTCCAAATTCGCAATCTAGCGCCATTCCATATTTAGTAAGTTTCGAGCTTGTCCCAGAGACTAACTCCTGAGACTAAGGGAAGCTTGGGGTGAAAGCCCAAAGCATGTGTTCCTCAAGGGGGGGGGGGGGGGGGGGGGGGTCCAAATGTATAGTAGGGATAGTGGTGGAAAACCTTTCCCAACATTTTAAGGGATTATTTTCCCCCTTCCAAGGTAATTCCCCCCCTTTTCCCCCATTTGGCTGGGGTTTAAACCCAACTCCCCCCCGGTCTTATTGGGGGGGAAGAACCCCCCCCCCCCCTTTAGGCCCCCCTTTTCCCAAAATTTTTCCAAAACCCTCTTAAACCCTTTTTTTTTGCCGGGGCTGAAAAAAAGAATTTGTGCCCCCCGGAATTTATTTGAACCCTTTTTTTTAAAAAAAAAAGGTTGGAGTTCACCCCCCAATTAAGGGGGCCCCCCCCCCAAACCTAACCCAAAGGGTCCCCAAGGC
>NW_003314361.1:414517-437674 GCF_000143415.4 Selaginella moellendorffii | reverse complement strand
ACCAATAGCATAGCCAAATGCATCACAATGCACTTTGAAGGGTTTATCAAGATCTAGGATCCTAAGAATAGGAACCGTAGTCAAGATTTCCTTCAATTGTATAAAAGCATGTTGACAAGCCGGTGTCCAATGAAACAGTATACTACTCTTCATTAACTCAGTCAACAAAAGAGAAATTCTTGCAAAATTACAAACCAACTTGCGGGATCCACCTTAATTACACCACCACCAACTATATGTCTAAGAAAATGTTCACACGCAATTGTCTAAAAGCACATTTACTTTCCTTAGCATACAATTTGTGTTCATGCAATTTTTGAAACACTAGCTCCAAGTGTTTCTAATGATCCTCCAACGTTTCACTAAAGTCTAGAATATCATCGATATATAAGATAACAAATGTGTCCAAATAATCTCTAAATATTCTATTTATCTGAACGTTGCCGGAGCATTACATAACCCAAATGGTATGACGAGAAACTCAAAAGATCCGTACTCTACCACCTGTATCTGATAATACCCAGACTGCAAATCAAGTCACGTAAAATACTTAGCCTTTAAGAATTTGGTCAAACAAGTCATCAATGCGAGGTAAAGAATAACTGTTTTTGACCTTGATCTTGTTGAGTGCCCAATATTCCATATACATCCTTATAGTTCCATCCTTTTTCATAATAAAAAGGACTAATGCTCCATAAAGTGACTTGCTTGGTCGGATATGACCTTTGTCAAGAAACTCTGTAAATTGCTTCTTGAGTTCAGCAATTTACTTGATATTCAAATGATATGAAGGTTTTATAGGTGGTTTAAGACCCAGAATAACCTCAATCCGATGATCAACTTCATGGCTAGGAAGTAGTCCTGGCAGCAAATCCTTCAGGAAGATATCCTGATTCCGCACCAACAATTCTAATATCTTCTTTAATACAGAATCAACCCTATCACTAATTCGAACTAAGTCATCAACACCTTCATCTTCCATCACTTGAACCCAAAAGGTCTAATATCCCTTCTTAGCTACATTTTGAGCGGCTCTCGCAATCAGGAACTTAGCATCCCAATCCTTTGAGGAGCGCTTTTGCAATTGGAAGGACACATCAGGATGTTTTTCTAACTTCAATATAATATAACTTTGTTTAGTACCATAAATCCCTTTAATATATTTGTTAAAGAAATCTATACCAAACACCATCTAAAAATCTGATATTTTCAACACTACCAAGTCCACTCTTTCTTTCCATTTGGATATTTTTATTAGAATATCACTCACAAATTTTCTAGCTACTTGCCCACCTTCTGCAAACCAAAAGTATATGGGCAACATTTGCTCAGCATTCAATCCTAAAAATTTAATTAAGTCTTTGGATATCACATTGTGTGTAGCTCCTATGTCAATCATCATTCAAATTTGGTGTCCATGGACAAAGCTTTTTAAATACATCAATAAATTAGTGTTTGCATTGACTACGAGAAAAGCTTAAGGAAAGTAATGAAAGTAACTCACCTCTTCTTCCTCATATTCTGCATTGACTAACTTGTCAACCCTTTTAGCTTCACCACCACTATTTTCCCTCATGATATTAACATGAGACCTTGTTTTATGATTGTTGGGACATTCCAAGAACCTATATTCTAACTCTCCACAATGAAAGCAATGACCCACACTACCTATTCCGCTAAGAGCAGGTTTCACAAGTTGCTACTGCTTGTACCTACCAGAAGGAGGAACAGAGGGCCTAGGACCAAAAGAAGTTGCTAGTGGTCTCCAACCACCACCACCTTTGTTAACTATTGATTGTGAGCCTCCAAGGCAGAACCTTCCTTTCACCCTCTGTTTTCGATCACCTTGTTTATTCCCAGAATTCTTATTTTTGTCCGAGGTACCAGCATACGACTGTTGATATTGTTCCATGAAAGACTGACTAAAGCCAACTTGTTGTGCTGCCTCCTTATACTTCAAGTATGTTTTCAGCTTAAACTTCAAAATCTCATTACAAGAAAGTGAACTTAACTCTCTAAGAAATAACTTCAAGCATCTTTGCCACTCATATTTGCAATCATAATGTGCTTCTAAGCAAACACATTAATGTAATGTATAAGGTCCCTTTGTTGCTTTAACTGCTGCAGCTCCGCGCAAAGTCTCAAACCAAGATCAACAAATTGTTGTACTGAAACCAATGTCTGAAGTGTTGATCTTAACTGTTGAGACTTATGTAGAGCAACTATGCCATAGTTCGTCTAGAGCTACTAAGGCAATAGGCAAAGCTCAACATAGGTATTGACGTGATATGGATTGGCATTGTCGGGATGTATCCTATCAAGTGGGAGATCAGGTGTCACTATCTTCTCAAAAGCCACACCTCTCAAAAGCTGTTACTAAGATATGTTAGGCCCTATAGGGTTTTGAAACGAATTGGTGATATATCCTATTAGTTGAATCTTCTTGTGGAAATGTCCAATATTCATAATGTATTTCATGCCAATTTATGGGCTCCTTACACTATGAATGTTGCATGCCAAGGGGAGATTTGTCTGCCACCAAAAGTTGTGGACAGTGAACCTAAATATAAAGTTGAAACTAGAGAAATAATGAGTCTTTCGTTGACTCATTATTAAAAAAGGGAGTGCTTTTGTAAATAACTTCATCTGCCAGTTTATAATAGTTGTCTAAATCTTTCCAATAGGCTTGATTTCTTGCTCAGGGGAAGTTGGGCCTCTAACTCTCTCCCTATGTCCCTATGGCTAGGGATGTATCATTCCTTTGTAAGTTAAGTGGTATTTAAAGCAACTAATTAACTTCGTTAGTCATTTTCTTATCAGTGACAGCCAAAGGGTGTTTAAGTTTTAACATCTTTGGATGTAGAGGAGAGGTAGAACTCATTTAAGTTGGTGTGTTTCCCATATAGCGTGTTTTCCGCTAACTTTCAGAGTTGTTTCCTTGATGGTTTGCTAGACTCATGTATGCATTGACGAGGACGTCGATCTTCCCTAAGGGGGGGAGAGTGTCATAAATGTGACTTCAAGTATTGAAAGATATTTATTGGCCAATCTTTATAAAAACTCTTTCCTTATTGCCATAATGGCAGGAGGTCAATACAGTTGGATCCCTTTGTGCTAGTGGAGCTAATTGGACATTTTGAGTATACTTAAACCAAACAAGTATAAGGACGAAATTCCTACGTGCTATTAGTTAAGCAAACTTAACCCAATATGGAGTTCCTGTCTCATTGTGTCTTGCACTAGCTATTGAGTGGCGTATTGAAACTAATCCCTCAATATTATTGAATGATAACTTACCATGTCTACCAAATACCTTATAACCTTAAAGTAATTGCCTAATATGTTAGTAGTACCTTTAGGATGTCTATCATGAGATTGGATACATGGAGCATTTAGACCAAGTGCAAAGGCTAAATGGCATAAATGTCATTCACGGGGCTAACAAGTTCCCAAGTAGGGAGTAGGACTTATGGAGGTCATAAGTGAGATCTTCCAAATGGTCAAAGGTGTGGTTAAGTGGCTAAAGTAGAATGGAAAAATTAATTGCTTATAATTTAGTATCAGAACTGTTTTTTAGTTCGATTATTATTGGTGGTTAAGTATATCACCACTTGATATTGATATCAAAAGGTCCTAGAAATGGGTCTATACTCAAAGAGTAGTATGTCAAGAGAGCATAACTCAATTTATACATGAATGTGTAGGCAATATGATCGATAGAAAGGGGCTAATAAGGGGAATGACTTTAGGATTTTTACAACAGTAGAAGGTTTTCCTTAGAAAGTTGAGGATGTGATCCATATAAGTGTTTGACTTAGGAAACTAATTAATGTGGTTGTAGTAAACACTTATTATTGGGATCACAAGAAAGATAAAGACTCCGAGACAATAAATGAGTCACAGAATTATCCTTATATAGTTGAGGATGGTGTTCATGAACTTGAGACTAAAATTAATAATTGTGAAAGGTCAAATGTGGATGAGGACATGTATCCTTGAAATAAGGCTACCTTTAATAAAGGCTAGAACAACCCAAGGAATTCAAGTATGTGCTCAAAGGATGAGTCAATGTTCTCATTGTATGGAAGGATAGTTCTAAAGGGCAAAAATAACCTATAAAATAAAGGATAATTAAATGTCAGAGCAACACTTTCAAAGATGGTCTTTGTAAATAGGACATGTGAATAGGCTTTTATAGCTGATGGTGTGGGAACACCATATGTTCCAAGGTGTGATGCCTTGAAGTTAAGTTGGTTGACCTCTTGCCAAAAGAATCCCAATAGAAATGGGATAGACATAGCCTAAGCTGAAAGGCATGTGATTCAAATGTATTGACCCAATAATGATGGAGATGTGGAAGCACTGGCAATGAGTTGTAAAACATAGTAACTATAAAGCAACTAAAAAAAGGTTTAGAATAATTTCTTGGAGCTAACTTCCTGAGACTCTTTGGTTGGATAAGAAAGAGGTTAGATATATCCCTTGGGAAATAAATGGCTTATGTTACGATATAATAAAACAATGTTGTAAAAGAAAATGCTCATTATCAAATAAAGCCATCATCAGGACACCTAAGCACTCTAAAACACACAAGAAGTGGTGTTTGGTATCATGAGGGCATTGGATAAAGCCCAAGGGACTAAATCCCTAATGAAAAAATGGATAAAATGTGTTATCTAATGGCCAAGGTTGTAAAGACAAAAGAAGTTTATCTATCCGAATTGGACAAAGCTAAAAAGACTTTGGTAAGGATAATGACGGGTATACAAAGGCCTATGAGTAGCAACACTAATCCCAATGTGTGGGATTATAAAGTGAGCATATCTAGATTGAGGAACCACTCCCTAAATTATCAAGCAAATTTCATCCCTAAGAATACTTATTAAGACATGGTAAAAAATGTAGAGATATCTATAAGACATAAATCCCTAAGCCCTAAAGTGGAGCCAAAATGGTGCCTCATAGTAATCGTCAAAATGGAAGTCCAACAAGTGTCACATATTTGGATAAAAAGCTCTGGAAAGTTGAGAATGGGAGTGGAACTCTAAACAAAATACTCAAGGAATAAGCATAAAGCAATTAGTGAATGAGTCTCTAAAAGGGACACAAGAAGGACTAATACATGGTGAGTGTCATAACACATAGAAGTATCAAAAAGGACTCCAAGAAGGAATCCAAAAAGGAGTCTAAGATGGAATTTGAGATAAAGTCTAAAAAGAAGTCCGAGATGGAGTTTAAGAATAAATTCGAAATAAAGCCAAAATGGGCTTGAGATGGACCGGCGTGGTTCATTAGAACCTCGCTGTAGCCACATAGCTAGGGCACCCAAAGGTAGAAGGTGGAGAGAGTACCCACAAGGTTTATGTAAGGCCGCAATGTTTCAAAATGTTGTCCTAAAATCCTACACTATGGAAAGGAAAGTGAGCAATTCTCTTATATAATGACCAAGGATGTAGTCATGCGACAAGGAAGCCCAAAAGGTCAATAGGACATAATGGTTGGGTTTACTGGTTCTAATTCAATGGCAGTATTGGTAAACATGGCTGTGAACGAAGAAGGATTTGATGGGGACCAAAAAAAGGATATTAGGAAAGGTTATTTCCTATGTCTTCAAGCATTTTAAAGATGCTAAGAAGTGGATCTAAGATGATCACTCATAGACAGATGGCCTAGCCTTTGAAAGATAAAGGTATGGTATGGGTGGTTTTGGACTACCAATAAAACAAGGGTAAATGAATATGGCTTTAACATAATATACTGATATATTAGTAATACCTTTGGGTGTCTATAATGAGATTGGACATGTGGAGCACTTGGACTAAATGCAAAAATTGTGTGGCATAGATGTCATTTATGGGGCTAGTACACGCCTAAGTTGGGAATAAGACTTATGGAAGTCATGAGTAAACTCATTCAAGTGGTTAAGGTGTGATTAAGTCATTAAAGAAGAATGGAAAATTTAGTCACTCACAACTTGGTATCGAAGTTGTTCTTTAATCCAACTTTTATTGGTGGTCAAGTATATCACCATTTGATATTAGCATCAAAAGGTTCCAGAAATGGGTCTATCCTTAAAGAGTAGCATATCAACAGGGCATGACTCTCCACTTTAGTTCATACATGAACATATAAATAATGTGGTGGATAGAAAGGAGCTAATAAGGGAATGATTTTAGGATCTTGGGAACAATAGAAAGCTTTCCTCAAGGAGTTGAGGATATAATCCATATAAGTGTTTGATATAACAAACTGACTAATATGGTTGTAGTAATTATAAGATCACAGGAAATAATAGAGACTCCAAGACAATAAAGGAGTCACAAAATTATCTTCATATGGTTGAGGATGGTGCTCATAAATTTAAGACTAAAGTTAATAATTATGAGAGGTCAAATGTGAATAAAGATATATGTCCTTGAAATGGTGGTTGGAGCTACCTTTAATAAAGGCCGAAACACCCAAAGGTGTGCTCAAAGGATGAGTCAATGTTTTCATCGTATGGAAGGATAGTTCTTCTAGGGGGTAAAGGTAATTTATGTGGAACAAAAAAAATCAAATGTTAAAGAAACACTTTTAAAGATAATCCTTATGAATAGAACATCAATACATGAAATTGTATTCTAACAAGGTGAAACCAAAAAAGAGCCATAAAGCTTAAACCTTATGGGTTGTTGGATTAATAAGTCCAAAAAGTTAAATGATTCGGTGGAGTCAAGGAATGGTCCTAAAGGATTACTAGGAATATGTGGACTAAAGTGTGTTGTACCTTATAAAAGACTGGGACGGTCATAAAATCCAAATATGAAAATAATGGGTATTTCATTGATGGTAGAAGGTGTTATACTAAAGTCGTGGAAAACAACTTTGGTGAAGAGTTGTATGTGAGTATTAGATTGTATTGTTAACTGATATTTAGCATAAAAAACAATTACTATTGTCTTGACAAAGACTTAAACACAAGTGGGAAGTAGGAAGTGTTGTAAAAGTAAGCTCATAAATACAATAGTGTGGACATATTAAACATTCCAAAGTGTGTTGTTTTGAGGTTAAGTTGATTAGTTCATTAAAACCCTTTGACAATGGAATCTCAATGAAAATGGGATTGGTATAGTTTAAGTTATAAGGTATACAATTTAAATGCATTGACCCAAATATTAATGAAAATATGAAAGCATTAGCAATCAGTGGTAGGACTTGACAACTATAAAATAATTAAGCAAAAGATGTGACATAATTAATTGGATTGGTGAAAGTTAACTTCCTAAAATTTTTTATTGGGAAAAAAAAGTTAAATATATCATTTGGGAGGATAAATTGTTTATATTACAATATAAGGAATCAATGTCATAAAAAGAAATGTTTATTGTAAAAAAAACATCATTTGAGATACCTAAACATTCAAAAACACCAAAAAGTGGTGTTTAATCTTATAAGTGCATTAAATAAGGTTGACACCAAAAAGTGGTGTTTAATCTTATAAGTGCATTAAATAAGGTTGCAAGGACTAAATCCCTAATAAATAATAAATAGGAAGTGTTATCTAACATTCAAGGTTAGGAAAAATCTATCTATCCAAATTGGACATGCCACATGAAGCACACTTCCATCAATATCTACAACTCCAGCCTATCAATAAACCATGCTCCCCTATACTTGCTCTTGTCCATTTGGAAGACAATCTTTGAGCCAGCCTCTAGAGTTTTCTAGAACTCGGAGCTCACCATCAAGAACAGCTTCAGCCATTCCTCGGCGGATTTTGTTTATGTGGTCGGGGGCCGACTGCAGCATCTACAAGGCAAAACAAAATGCCTGCTGGGATATGAAAACTTCCAGTCGTGATCTTACCAGCAATGCCTGCTCGTGTGACGTGATGCTTTCCTGGATCATCTCCAGCAAGAAATTCATTGCCCGGGTTTCCTTCGCCACGTCCTTTCTTGGCTGGTATGCTAATGGAGCTTGAAGCGTATCGGATTCTTGGATCATTGATTCTATGTCTGCAAAGAGTTATGAGGTTAGAACACCTTGCAAGAAATGCAGAAAGAAAAATAAAACCTTCCAAGGAATCCAAGCAAATAATACGCGAAAATGCACGGGCTTGAGGGAGTACAACCCCGTCTTCCCAGTCCGCTGAGTCCAAAACCTCCCTAGAGAATTAACCGTCAGAGCAAACATACGTGGAAAACTATTGAAACTACTCCAAGATGACTGGCAATTCACCACTCTCCGTTCCATCAGCATTCTGCAAGGTTGGCATATTGAATGCCCTCATAAGTTCAAGCTTTTTTTCGCGAAGTGGATCGTTCCATGGAATTTCCATCCAAAGCTCGGCCTGGAGCATTAGCTTTAAGAAGGGAAAACAACCAAAGTTCTACCTGATCACTCAAATTGTTAGGAAGCACAAAACCGTAGTCTACTGCAAGTACAGCGTTGGAGCGCTTGCCATAACTGATAAAAACCTAAAAAAGCATCTCGTAAGAAGTTATGAAACTCAAAATGCATTTGCTCACTCGCCTCTTCGCCTTTTGTGTAATCGCGCTCGGCAATAATCTGTCAGGCAAGTTGCTAAAGCCTTCGATTTTCATTAGAAGCTCATGCTTACGACTGTCGCATCCTTGCAAGTGTCGTGTGACACCGTTGCGTGAGAAACTGGATCGTGGTTGCAGAAGTCCACAAAAGGCCTCATGGAGATTTCGCTGGAAAGAGCACCATTCCAAGCTCGTGAAACGACTGAACGGAAAAACAAAGGCGTTAAAAACCAGACTCCTAGCTTTGCAAAAGAAGCAACCTCTACGAAAAAAGCTTACCAGTAGCATACGCATGCGCAAACTGGAAAAGCGAGATATCTTCGCCAAATACGTGAGGACACGAGCTTATAACCTGCACGAAGTCATGCCACTTAGCTGCGTGAACGTTCTCGCAAAAAACACGCAACAGTCGTTACATCCTTCACTGAATTGTACTCGTCCGAGATCATTTCACGCCGCTCGGCTGTTCCACGGAAAGCACGGGTACACTCCAAGAATTTCAATTCCTCCTTCCCCCAGAAAATCTGAAAGTACACACACAAAAAAAGCTGATGGAAAGATAGCAAAGAAAAATTGACGATCTTACAGTAGAGTGGTGATCCCCAAATGATGGAAGACAAGAAACGTATGGAGCCCATCTAGAAGCCTGATAAGAAAAGAATCGTGAAAAGAAGACGAGTGACCAAGACGATCACAAAGAACTATATGATAGAGAGAAAAGATCGCAGACCTCTCCTTTGTGTTGCTCCGCAAGGATGAGAAGCGTCAGAGGACACCAATCATACTCTGTCGATAGTAACTTCTTCACACAATCGTCTAGTTTCTCGGCCGTGAGCACCTGCATTGGTGCTTTCCATGGTTTCTATCAGCTAAACTAAAACTAGAGCTTATTTTGCTTACCAGCTCATGAGGAATTCGCACAATCTGCTCTCCAGCGCGAATCGACCGAGCAGCAAACAATCCCCTGCCACGAACCACGATTGCCGCAAGATCGCATCGAGAGAATCAATCCAATCCTTGCCTGCCGCATGCCGATTCCCCAATGCGAACGGCCGAGCAATCGCCGCCCTGGCGCACGAACCACGACGTTTGCGCCTGGGAATCTAGAAGCCCTCAGCGCCTGGGCACGATCGATGGAAGAAATCTCACCTCTTCCAGCGAGAGCTTGTGGGCGCCATTCATCGCCGCCCTCATTGGCCTAGCTTGGATTTTGGAGAGCGGAATATCCAGTGATATATCCCCTTAAACCCCATGGGGTTAAATCCGACGGCCTTGATCGCCCCACGTCAGCGCCCCACAAGCGGAGCCCTATTGACGGCGTCCGCCATAGCCAGGGTTAGGGCTTGTGAGAAAATTTTCCTTATGTCTTCGTGCGACGAGGAGATCCTGCTGCTGGATGCCGCGAAGGATTGGCCAGCGTCGTCCGCCACTGCCACTGGGCCTGGATCTGGCGTCGTGGGAGTGGGCGTCGCGAACAATGGCGACACGGAATTCAGCGACGACGAGCAGCAGCAGCAGCAATTCCACCACCACCACCTCATGGGCGTAGGATTCAAGCGCCAGCAGCTGGAGATGTCCGGAGGAGCCGAATTCTCAGGTCTGCCAAACAAGAGTGGAGCGTCGAGCGATGGTAGCGAGAGGGATCAGCCGGAGAACAGCGACGACACCAAGGGCCCCTCGTCCAAGAGGCTCAAGGCTATGCAGCAGCAGCAGCAGCAGCACGGACAGGTCGATTCGTTCAAGAAGGATCGAGAGGAATGGAGCGACACTGCGATTTGCGCGCTGCTGGACGCCTACACGGAGAAATTCTTGCAGCTCAACAAGGGGAATTTGCGGGGGAAGCATTGGCAGGAGGTGTCCAACATGGTGAGCATGCGCTGCCAGGGCCAAAAGTCCATGAAAACCATCGAGCAGTGTAAGAACAAGGTGGATTCTCTCAAGAAAAGGCACAAGGTAGAACGTACGAGGATGGAGAACACGGGTTCCACAACCAGCCAGTGGCCATGGTTTTCCAAAGTGGAACAAATAGTAGGCTCCGCTCCAAAACTCAGTGTCTTACTCGAGGACGATACCAGCATGGTGATCAAGCCTGACAAGCAAAAAGGAGCAATGAGACAACGAAGACCAAATTGCAGGTTTCTTCCTCTCTCAGCTTTCCTCCTTTCTTGATTTTGATTATGTGTATGTGTGTTTTGGTAGGACTCCATCTGTTTCTCCATGCGCAAACAGCCTTGGCTTCCACACCAAGACCAAGATCTTGCAACCGAGATGGCAAAGGGTGCTGCTCAAAGTTAGTGGCGACGCTCTCGCGGGGGATAGAGTCCAGAACGTTGATCAAAAGGTACGTCCGGCTGGTCTTTAGTTGATGCTGTCAAGCGCGGGCTTATTAAATTCACCTATTGCAGGAATGCTCTTGTGGTTTTGCAGATAACTTTGCTCGTTGCCAAGGAAGTCGCCTCGGCGATGCGTCTCGGTGTTGAGGTGAGTGATCTTTTTTCTTTCTTTTCTCGCTTTAGACTTTTGTTGTAACATTCTTTTCTACGTCTCCTACAGGTTGCTGTTGTTGTTGGTGGAGGAAACTTTTTCCGAGGAGCTAACTGGGTCGGGACAAGTGGCCTCGATCGAGCGTCTGCGGATCACATCGGGTGCGCTTTATTTGGTTGTTTGGAACTTGAGAAAAGAGCTCTTTGTTTTTTCTCTTGGTGTGACAGTATGATGGCGACGATGATGAATGCCGTTATTCTACAGGCATCATTCGAGAGCGTGGGAATCAAGGCTCGCATCCAGACGTCGTACACCATGACACAGGTCGCCGAGCCGTTTTCTAGCAAAAAGGCCATTCGTCACTTGGAGAAAGGTCGAGTTGTCATTTTTGGTGGGGGAACTGGGAATCCATACTTCACGACCGATACCGCTGCTGCGATTCGTGCTGCCGAGTGTAAGCAAAAGTTCTTCCATACATTTTTCCAAGTATATTGATCCATTGCTTTCATGCTCACAGTAAAAGCCGAGATCATTCTGAAAGCGGCAAACATCGACGGGGTTTTCGACTGCGACTCGAACTTCCTCGAGCACGTATCGTTCCGGGAACTGGCAATGAAGGGCCTCTCAGCGCTGGATGCCGAGGCCATGAGTCACTGCGAACGACACAACATCCCGGGTGAGTGAAGTGATCACAAACCTTTTTCATACTGATGATCTTCGGCGATGTTTCCAGTGATGTTGTTTAACATTAGCGAGCCAGGAAACGTTGTAAAAGCCTTGACTGGAGAGCGCGTTGGTACCTTGATCGATCAAACAGGGAAGTTTGTATGATCTTCTCCATTTCGTGTCATATAATTGTTCTTTCTTAGCGAAGAGATTGACCACACTCGAAACAAAAGCACTGTACAGTTTGATCTATCCTGTATACAATAACTACAGTGGAGTTTGAAACTTTCAAACGGTGGAAGCATATGCTTCGAATCGGGTTTATCTAGGGTTTTGGGGAGGTTTTCGCGCGCTCTGTCGGCAGAAGCGCTCACGATTCACTAATGGTGCCATTGAAGAGGCACGGCAAGAGATTTGAGATCAAGAACAAGGTCTTGTCGTGGCGATCCAGAGTGTAAGTCGAGGAATTCCTGGCATTTGGGCGGTGTTTGAGTCGTTTTTTCCGAGCAGGGACGGTATACTGCAATGTGCTGGTCCAGGCATTTGGGACGGCGAACGAGTAAAAGATTTGTCTCGAGGTAGTGGAATTCGATCGATTCATCGGGAATAGTCGTTGATTTTTTGACGTTTCTTGTGCTACATGGTTTCCATGCCCGTGCACAAAGACGACGATTAAGAAGACGAAACCGACGGACCAGCAGCAAATCAAGCCGAGAGGATCCAAGCTCTTACGTCGAGTCTCAAAAGACTCACAGCTATCATACTGCTGCTCAGGCTACCTCCGATCCAGGCAAGAGATGCCTGACTTGAGATGCCACGGTCGGCAATCCCAAAGAGTTACACGAGCACTACAGTTCAAGCAACCTCATAGTGTAGTTTGGATTTGGCCGTCGATAGGGAGTGATAGGGTCCGTCGCTTTTTTGGAACTGACGGTATAAGATCAAAGTATATTCTTGATTTTAAGATTGAACCCGGTTTAGGCTACGCACAAATCAGTGATTAAGTGTAATGATGGTGATGAAAAATCTCCTAAACACTACAATCTCCAAGCTTGAGTCGAGGCATAGTTTTTCTTATGCCGAGTAGACAACTTAAGAAACAAGAGCACCAACTCGCGAATAATACTGACTTTCAAACTCAAGGTCTTCATCCTCGTCAACGATCACTAGGGCCTCCAACTTCTCCATCAGTTGCTGTCTCCTCATAGAAGAGTAGCCACTAAGGCCGTTTTCACGCGCCATCGTCCTGAGCTGCTCCATCGTCATGGCTTGGAAGTCTATGGGCTCAAACGCCAACTCGTCAAGCTTTTCTACGCTATCTTCTGGCTCGGGAATATCTGCACATAACTGCGACTGCTCATCACCAAGAGTCTGTATGAGAACCTTAGCTTGCATAATTCCTGCACATTCCAGCCGGTTAAACACAAACAAGGCAAAAACCACAGGGAAACCAATGCTTAAGTACCTCTCACTCCCTTGTTTGATACGCGGTGCTGCTTGTTCCGATAGCTCTGGTAGCCGAAATCTGGATAATTGTCCCTCGAAAGGAAGAACGAAAGTAGGAACCTCTCAGGGTAGGCTTCCTTGTTGTATTCCTTGTTCCAGGCCTCCAAGGCAGCCAGTCCGCCTTTAATCGCTTCAAACGGAACCGGATGATACTTAGCTGTGGTAGCCTGCCCCAAAGTTCCAGGGAGAATGGCAAAGTCGTAGCTGCCATTTTTCTTCCTCAGTGGCCTCCATACGTAATTAACAGCATGGGCACCTGCAGTATAGAAATGTTAAGCTAAAATCTTGTCTATTATCAAATATGCTTACCAGCATTGAAAAGAGCCTCTTTCAGATCACCCCTATAGTATCTCAGTCGAAGCCTCCGTGTTGTTGTTAAGACCTCGTCACCTGGTTTTCCCTCGCATGAAGCGCATCGCCACTTCAGCGGCACTGGAGCTGTCTCGAGGACGCACAGATAATGATACCATTTTTTGCATACGCCACACGCGATCCAGTTGACAGGGCCTTCCCCGCAGTCCATCCGCGAATTGCATTTAGTGCAATGCTTATCGTCGACCTGTAACACGGTGGTCAGAGACAAACGGGAAAGAAAGCACAACTCACCATAAGAACAGCGCTGATGGGCGACTGAAGAACCTTTGCCACAACGTCCTGTTCAAACAGGAAACCGCCAAGAGCACCAAGTCCGGGATCTGTGGAGTCCAGCAACACGATCAGGTCATGACGGTTTGCAGTTGGGATGCTTGAAGTGAACTTGTACTTGATCTTCGGCGATGCAAAATCGATGAGGTACTTGTAACCAGCGGCTTGAGGTCTTTTGAGGTGTAGCAGCATCCATGAGATATCATCAGATTCTGCTCCAGCAGCTATTGCTCGAACATCCGTCTTAAAGAGCGCCGTATCCACGAACCTTTCCAGTTCAATATCGGTCAGCAGCCTCGGCTCAATCTGCCAAAGCTTACGAGGGACTCCACCAAACCACTTGTAGTAAGTGTCTGCTACCCCGACGCGAATGCGGATCAGCCTTGCCTCTTCTCTCAGGTTTTCTGCGATCATCTTATCGTCTGCATCGTCTCCTTCTCTCTCTTGAACCTCGTAAGTGTTCTTGAGCTCATCTTCCATCATGTTGTCCGTTTCCTCCAAAGAGCAGCCCTGGAGCTCACAAGACTGCTGCATCTCGAGCTGGCTAGCTCGCTTCTCCAACTGGCTAGCTTCCTCCTCCCAGAGCTTAACCAAGGCGTCGAACTCGTCTCTATCCCAAGGATACAAGTAGACTATAGCGAGGTGTCTGTCTGGATAAGCATTCTTTACGTTGGCGGGATCTGGAGATGCTGCAACCAGCACCCTTTTGCCCAGAGCGTCGCTCGGCTCAATCTTATGATTGATCAAGTGCCACTTTGCGGGACGGAGAGATGTCGCCTGGAACTGGGATTTGGGAGTCAGCTCAACTTCCCCGTTTGAGTCGAAACTCCAAACGTAATTGCCCGACTGATAGACGAGCACAAACGGTCTCTTCCCCATGTCGATGGCGTATCGGATGATGAAGTACCAGAGAAAGGCAGACTTGCCAATCCCCGGATTCCCAGTGAGGTGAACCAGCCAGCTCCCGGGCCTTCCAACAAGGACTGATCTGTACAGGGAATCGAAATCTCTCCTCACCAGGAGCCTCTTGATTCTCTCGTCTGGGCCTCTCACCTCTTTTATCTCCACAGGCACCGACAGATCCAACACTTTGCCCGCTTCGTATGCGTCCGCGCCCAGCTCTCGCACACCGGCCCACCATGCTTCCAGCGTTCTCTGCCATGCATCCAACATCATTAAACCCCAATTTTGGCCAACTTCTTGGAAAACCTATTAAACCTTTAATTCTAAGGAATATTCGAAACTAGGGTATTTTTAGGGTTTTTGGGCGATGTCGCGGACTCTGGTGCAGCCGGTGGGGCAGAAGCGCCTCACGAATGTGGCGGTGGTGCGATTGAAGAAGCACGGCAAGAGATTCGAGATCGCGTGCTACAAGAACAAGGTCCTGTCGTGGCGATCCAGAGTGTAAGTGGAGGAGTTCCTGGCATTTGTGTGGTGTTTTGAGCCGCGGGTTTTTGTTGTCCGGGCAGCGAGAAGGATATTGACGAGGTTCTCCAGACGCACACGGTCTACTGCAATGTTTCCAAGGGGATTCTGGCCAAATCCAAGGAGCTGGTCGAGGCATTTGGGACGGCGGACGAGGAAAAGATTTGCCTCGAGGTAATGGAATTCGATCGATTCATCGGAATTGGTTCAAAGTTTCTTCTTGCGCTAGATTCTGGAGAAAGGAGAGCTCCAAGTCGCTGGGAAAGAGAGAGAGGTCCAGCTCTCCAGCCAGTTTCGAGATATCGCGGGGATTGTCATGGACAAGACGCTAAACCCAGAGACCGAGCGGCCATTCACGATAAGTATGATCGAGCGTTTCATGCGTGAAGTTCACTTTGCTGTTGATCCAAACAGATCCTCGAAGAAGCAGGTATCGGCGATGGATGTTCTTCAGTTTCTTGGTTCTTACTTTCGTGGTTTTGCCAGGCTTTGGAGCTTATCAGGGAGCTACAATCGCATTTCCCGATCACAAGAGCGTTGATGCGCCTCAAGCTCTCCGTGTCAACCAAGCATCGGGAGAAACTTCTGGAGGGACTGGCTGATTTTCAAGCGAAGATGGAGAGCCGGGATGAGGCGGACGAAGCTTTCATTGTGGTGAGCGAGCTTTTATCTTTCTTGGTTTCTCGGACAGAGACTCTTGAATCTCTTTCATCCCAGGTTTGTCGAGTCGAGCCGGGCCATTTTCGTGCGTGCGACGCGCTCATCCGAGAGTGCTGCGGGAAGCTGGACGTGGTTTCCATGGCCGTGCACAAAGACGACGATGAAGAAGACGAAGCCGACGAACCGGCAGCAAATCAAGCCGAGAGGATCCAAGCTCTTACGTCGGGTCTCAAGGATTCGCAGCTATCAGAAGGGACTGGATCAAACAACTCACGTCCTCCTCCTGCTGCTACCTCCGATCCGGGCAAGAGATGCTTGACTTGCGATGCCGTGATTGGCGATCCCAAGGAGTTCCGCGAGCACTACAAGAGCGATTGGCACAAGCACAACCTCAAGAGGAAGCTCAAGCAGCTATCGCCACTCAGCGCCGAGGAGTGTAGCTTGGATTCGTCAGTGGTGGACTATGTCAACGATAAGGACGATTACTCGCGCTAGAAGAAAATGTAGTTGCTCAAGGGTTGTTAATAAAAGAGAAAATTTCCAAAGGTGTTCGAATCTTCTCAGTTCTAGTTTCCGATTGGTCAAGAGTTTTTACACGGCAGCAGCAACGTGGGCATTGCTGGCCGATCCTATCCGTCCATCTGGATCCTCGTCATAATTGTGGAATGTTCGTGTTTTTCTGCCATTTCCCTCTCTTGAGATCGACGAAGAGTAGGCGAAGGCGATGGCGATGGCGTTGGCGGCAGCCATAGCTCGCGCGGCGGGGAGATTTTCGATCCAGTCGCGGGCGCTGGCAACAGCGGCGTTGGAGGTAGAGATCATGTAGGTTTGTTTGGTTTGATCCTCTGCTTCTTTCTCGTCACAGCAGAGCTACGATGCTACTCTGGACGAAACAGCCGCGCAGGTCTTGATCGATCATCGTTTCTGAGCCGGAATTTCTCACACAGTTGCTTGCTTGCTTGCTTGCTTGCTCCAGTTTAAGAAGAGCGTCCAGCACTTCGCTGCGGAGCATATCGCTCCACACGCTGCTACCATCGATGCCACGAATTCGTTTCCAAAGGTTTGTTTTGAGCAGCATTTTCCCGTTCCATTCTTTTCTTTCCTTGGGTGTTTGGATTTGAGATTTTCTTTTTGCGTGGGCAGGATCGGAATCTCTGGAAACTGATGGGAGACTTCAACTTGCACGGAATCACTGCTCCTGGTGAGTATAGATAGCACTTACAGTTTTTTTCTTCTTCCTTGTCAATTCCAGAGTTTAATGTCAGAGAAGTATGGGGGGCTTGGTTTGGGATACTTATACCACTGCTTGGCTATGGAGGAGATTAGTCGTGCTTCCGGATCGGTTGGGCTTTCATACGGTGCTCACTCCAACCTTTGCATCAACCAGCTGGTATTTAGTATGTTTTGCTCGGGACCTTTCTTTGTTCTTAAAGCTGTCTATCGACGTGTTTCTCACAGGTAAGGAATGGCACCGAGGCTCAGAAGGAGAAGTACTTACCTCAGGTGCATATCTATCATCGTGTTTGGAAGTGGTTTTCTTACACGATTGTTGGTGTCATAGTTGATAAGCGGGGAACACGTTGGAGCACTGGTGATGAGCGAACCGAATTGTATGTATCTCTTTTTCTTTATGTTTTCGCTGGATTATAAGGAGGCATGGTATTGACCTTTATTTGCAGCTGGTTCTGATGTGGTGAGCATGAAATGCAAAGCTGAGCGTCGGGACAAGGGATATGTTCTAAATGGAAACAAAATGTGGTGCACAAATGGACCTGTTGCTAACACTCTGGTGCGTCTTTTCTTCCTTTAGGCCTTCGTTTTACTAATGTGTGACTTACCAGATTGTATATGCTAAGACTGACAATAGTGCGGGAGCTCACGGAATAACGGCATTCATTATTGAAAAGGGAATGGAAGGGTGAGGTTTAGTGCTGTATGTTGCTGCCAGTCTAACAATTGACTCCTTCCAGATTCACGACCGCTCAAAAGCTAGACAAACTTGGAATGCGTGGAAGTGATACGTAGGTTGTCAATCTTTTACATTGTAGGAACACATGTCCTAACATTTTTATTTAGGTGCGAGTTGGTGTTTCAGGACTGCTTTGTGCCTCCGGAGAACATTCTTGGTCAGGAAGGAAAAGGTGAGTTTGCTGGGTTTCAAGATTGAACTTGTTACTAGCAGCGTATCAACAGGTGTTTATGTGATGATGTCTGGGCTGGATTTGGAGAGGCTTGTATTGGCATCTGGTCCTTTGGGTCTCATGCAAGCTTGCATGGACGTGGTTCTTCCCTATGTGCGACAAAGGGAACAATTTGGAAAGCCGATAGGAGAGTTTCAACTTATACAGGTAACTCTGTCATTTTTCTCCTTGCTCATACGCACCTTTCAAGAGCTTTGATGCTTACAGGGAAAGCTAGCTGATATGTACACTAAGATGCAAGCTTCCAGGTAGAATGTTGATTTGCCAGCATTTGTTTTCTGAATTGCCTACGATTTGGTCTCAACAGGGCTCTAGTTCATTCTGTTGCTCGAAGCTGTGATGCTGGTCACATAGATAGAAAGGTGAGATTCAACTTACAAAATGCTGTGAATTTCTAGACTAAAGCGCCTTGTCTACAGGATTGTGCTGCAGCTATTCTTTTTTCATCAGAGAACGCAACTCAAATGGCTTTGCAGGCAAGCTCTTTCATAATTCTACTTTTTACCTAACTCTCGGATCATGTCCAGGCTATCCAGTGCCTAGGTGGGAATGGCTATGTAAACGAGTATCCCACTGGAAGGCTGTTGAGAGATGCAAAACTATATGAGATTGGAGCTGGAACAAGTGAAATAAGGAGAGTGTTAATTGGAAGGCAACTCTACAAAGATGAATAAATCAAAATCAAATGCCTTTTACCTGTATTTTTTCGGTTTTACTTGAGTTCATATATAATGTATATAAACCCATCATCTCCTACAGAAGCTGCTGTTGTGATTCTACAATTATAAATATTACATTGAGTATTTAACTATTTCAGCAGTTTTAATTACCAAATTTCAGATTGAGTCCCATTGTTCCATGTTCTCCATAAAATAGAGTTTCCTATATAAGTAGAAATTAGATTACATTCAGTAATAGTTAATCTATGTTGATTGCATGGAGAGACTAGAGAGTTAGATTGAGTAAGCACAGTAAATATATCATTAAGCATTATGAATTTTTTTTATAGTATTAATACCTTTTAGCATTCAATAATTTTTATTTTACACCAATATAATCTATAGTAGCAGTAAAATATCCATAATTCCCACCTTCCACTTAAAACAACATTACAAATGCCACCAGATTTCTTGCTATATATCCAAGTGCTAAGCTTAACTATTCTACTGTTTTTATAATTTGTCTAACTAAAACATGTATTTGTATATGCTTACTTTTTTATCATGTAACATTTTATTGAAAATATATATAACAAGTAATTTGTGATGGCAGTTTTGGGGGGGAATACACTTCCCTATAAGTTTGCACAAGTTTTTGTTAAGTTGCCCACACCTCCCTTCATGTGTATGACTTACAAAATAATATTTAGACACAATTTTTTTTTAAGCATATATTTATATATATATTGGCATGCATGCCACATTAGTGCCACTCGATATGTTATAATCCACATTAAGCTATTTTGCCATAGTTTAAACTTTGGTGTCAAGGAGTTCAATCTCACCTCAATTTCACTCATGAGGAAGATTGATCCTTGCACATTGTTAGGTGGGTAGCTCAGGAAGCTTAACTTTTTTACAAATTCTAAAGTCTTGATTAATTGGTGTACATTAGGTAGGATCACCACTTAAAAGAGTTTATTCTTGGTAGAAACATCCCTTCATCAGTCAATTGAGCTCCTAGACACTCCATGACACTATTGCATCATTACCCATTGCATGCTCAAAATCTATCCTCAATGAGATAAATGAAAAAAAAATCAAAAAATAAAAAGAATGAAAAGATCTTTATCAATCTTCTCTCTAATGAATAATGGCATCATACTAATAGGAGTTCAAGTGATGGCAACTTAATTTGATAAGAAACATTCTTTCTCTCTAATTGAAGCTAAAATTGATAAGAATCTCACTCATAAATCATGTGACTTCATTGTGGAGGGATTCTTCATCAGTTATGTTATTATGGATAGCATCTTTATTAGAATCATGCAAGAGGAGGTCATGAATCTCTAATAAATTTTCTCATAAATTGTTCTTTTTTGTTGCTTACAAGAATGATTTGAGTTGTGTGGGAGTTTAAATATAGAAGGAAAGAGCTTATGAATAAAAGTGCATTTCCCTTTTCAATCAATTAAGGGTTTTAGGATATTTAAGGTTAAACATCCTTAGTATTGTGCTCCTAAAAAGTCCAAATTTAGGAGGTATAAGCTTACAAATCTTTGATATAATCAATAAATACATTTTTATACAAATTTACAAATAAAATGTTGAGTAAGAAAACAAAAAAAAATGCAATCTACCTTACTCTAGATGGTGCATGCATGAATATTCACAAACATGTAGTGAAAGTTTTGCATCTTGCACTTTCCACTTGTAACTTGCAATAAATGATTTCTATTCTAGACTTTTTGCATCTCAACAAACCTTGATAAGACTATTTAGTGCATTTTTAATAGAAAAGAAAATGGAACATTACAACTAACTTAGCTATATGGTTAATCTTCCCTTGCCAGACAACTACCTTCTTACTGGTAGCACCACCCAATCCATCTGAAAAGCAAAGAGAATCAATGCTTTGCAAACACAGAAAGTAATAAGGGTGGTAAAACCTACAATAGACTCAAGCTTTGGGCTCTTTTGAATTTTATAATCCAGCACTCTTGATAAACATGTGTGAAGTAGAATAATTGAGAAAGTCTTCACTAGATGTCTTATGCTCCTTCATGGAGAAATGCTTGAACTTTGGCATTCTTGAGTCTCACAAGAGCTGGCAAGCCACACAGTTTGATCAATTGGGGCCTCCAGACAAAGCTCTCTTTTCTGTTGCTACATATTTGCAAGTGCAGTAAGCAATTGAGATAAAACAAAAACCAACAATACTACCTATATGAGACTCATTATCCTCAAAGTCTAGAGCAGTGGCTGGAAGTTTGGATGCTCTCAAATGAAATAATTTGTGCAATTTGACAACCCCCAGATTGAGAGGATTGAGATTGATCCCAAAGTTCTCATAACTTATCAAGTGGTTGACCTCTAATATGCTCCACTGGCACATTTACTCAAACTATAGTTCAAGCTCTCATGGTAAACTCTATGAAAACCACTACCACCTTTGGCATTTTGATGATTTGAGCTGTAATCTGAGCTCTCCTCCTGGTAACAATTATGTTGGTGGTGGTGATCATGCTGGTAATTATCATCCTTGCAGTAGTGTCTAGCCGACAAAGATCTTACTCAGTCACCATTTGAGGAAGGATCTTCTAATGGTTCCTGCTGCAGCACTAAATACAATACAGGCCTTTGGTGCTTCTTAAGCTGTACTAAAATCTCCCTATGATACAAATACTCATTCAAGTGATTTGTAACCTCCCAGAACCTGCTACACTCCTGGCCACCATCAAGCTCCTCTTCAATCCCTCTTGGTACAATGCCATTGCACTACTGCCTAATCATGTGCTTAAAATCCACTCTCAAGTCTTTTTTGTGATATCACTTTGTTTAGGATGACATGGTAGTCTTGCAGGTCATGCCCCATGCATACATAGCATGTCCCATGTAAAACATATTATGCACATAATCACGTTTTAATAGCTTTTATAGCAATCAAAACATGATTTTGTGCATAATATTTTTGCATACAACTCAAAACAAAAAAAAAAAAATATCTGCACATATGTAAATATATAATGCTCCCATGCACAATCACATTTTAGCTGCCATAAGTACATACAATTGTATCAATATCTGTTGTCTCTATATAATTGTAAAGTGTTAGAGCTTCCTAGCTGACTTTAAAAATTCTATTATTAAAAAATATTTAAATTAAAAACATAAATCAAAGTAATTAGACTCTTTAATAAATAGATATAACTATTCTCAAAGAGCTTTGATGTTTATAGGGAAAACTAATTGATATGTACACCAAGATGCAAATACCAACAAAAACGTTAAATTGCCAATGTTTATTTTGTTTGTAAATGCTTTATGATTTGGTTTTAACATGGCTTTTGTTCCCTCTTTTGCTTAAGCTTGTCACATGGATAGAAAGTATTCAGCATAGAAAATTGAATTCATTTTTGTAGAGTTGCTTTCTATTTAACATTCTCCTTATTCAGTTACTCTAGAAAACCATAGCATCAATTTCCATTATCTTTTTTCAAAGATGAAAAGATGCCTTTACCTTTATTGTTTACTCAGGCATGCTTTAAATCATATGCAATTTCATGTTATGGAAAACGATGTATTATCCTTCTTGTGTTCATATAGAAAATATATATAAATCCATCATCTTCTACAGAAACTACTGTTGATATTCTACAATTATAAGTATTACATTGAGTATTTGTACTCCATATTTTAACTCCATTAGAATTTTTAATTACTAAATCACCATTAGCTTGTAGATGCAACCAACAATCATTCCCATTATTCCATGTTCTCCATTTCACATTGTTTCCCTGATAAGTAAAAATCAAATTACATCCAGCTATAGCTAATTTATATTGACTGTTTGGGGAGACTAAACAGTTAGAATTAATCAGATAATCACCCAACTCTAAAGCATCACCACTTATAAGGCTTGACCTGTATATCCAGCAATTAGATATATCACTAAACATTGTGATATTTCTTATAGATTCACTAATATTAAGATCTTGGTAGAACAAAGGGGCATTTACAATTTTATACTTTACACCAACATAACCCATTGTAGCAGCAATATGTCCATAATAATAGCCTTCTGCCTGGTGTATAACCTCTACTACAAGTGCTGCTAAGTTACCAACTATCTCTCTTCCTAGTGCTCCAGTGTTGGCTAAACAAATGTTGCAAATACCATCAGGTTTTCTACAATATATCCAAAGACTAAGCTCAACTGATCTACCAAATGAAAGCGCTTGAGTAATTGTCCAAGCATGAGCACCATAGTAATTGCGTGTGATATCTATTTTATCATCTAGCATTTTATTAAAATAATAAGCAATTTTGTGAATATCTTCTAGCTGTATATAATTTACAAGTGTTAGAGCGTCCCAATTTACATCA